>NW_027447132.1:325000-332500 GCF_038048845.1 Mixophyes fleayi | reverse complement strand
TATCAACAATGGCCTTATCTGTGTGAAGTTTGTATGTTCTCCCTGTGTTTGCGTGGGTTTCCTCCGGGTGCTGTGGTTTCCTCCCACACTCCAAAAAACATACTGTTAGGTTAATTGGCTGCTATCAAAATTGACCCTAGTCTCTCCCTCTCTGTCTGTGTGTGAGTGTGTGTCTATATTAGGGAATTTAGACTGTAAGCTCCAATAGGGTAGGGACTGATGTGAATGGGTTCTCTGTACAGCGCTGCGCTATTAGTGACACTATATAAATAAATGATAATGAGGATGATGATGATATGTGTTTACTATGCCTATACACATAGCCAGCTTTCACACTTGATTGGCAGATTAATGCATCATTATTGCTAAGTTTGATAACAGTTGTCTAATACAGTGACACTGGTAGAGAAAACCACTATAGACATTCACATAAGCAGCTCTCATCATCATCATTTATGGCATAAGACTTCTTTAATTATACTAAGTTTTTGAGCAGGTCTGCATTATACTTAATTATATAAGGGAGATGTACTTTTAGTAAAAAGTAGCTCTCCAATTTCAAAAGTACATCAACGTAGTATTAATACTTTGACAAGTGAGGCTATTAGGACGAACGCACTTAAAGGGCGACAGGGTTTGTAACAAGCTGAATGATGACCTGGTGTGTTTTAACATGGGGTGGGGACCGACCAATGGGGGTCCATGTGGGAGGGACCTTGATAGAATATAGCAGGATGTACTTCCTGCTTTACTTCACTTGCAGCACGAGATCCAGAGGGATACCCAGCAGCGAGGAAAACGGATAAGTCCCATTTTGTGGTTTATTCTTTGTTTTATTGTATCCTTTTGCCCATTTCCATTTGCCTTTAACGTTCCCCCTCCCGTTATTATTTTAAAACCAGCCTTCTTCTTCTCCCCTTGTCTTTACCTGCCTCTCATTCGGCCTGCCCCCCCCCCTCTTCCTTCAGCCCCTCATTTACCGTTCCCGCCGTCACCCCCTCCCTTCGTTTGCCATTAGTTTCTTTCCCTCCAGCCACCAGCATAATGCCCCGTCCCAAGAGAAATGCTCCTCGCCCGGCACGCCTCAGGTCCCCCTCTCCCACCCCCTCCCGCCGCCATCTTACAGCCTCAGCCTCAGCCTCTGCCCTCCAAACCCCAGCCCTCACTCCAGACATGCCGCTAAGCGGCGATAATGCACGGCCCCCCCTGGGATCCTCTCCCGGGCACTCCCCAGCATTTCGCGCCACTAGGCGCAGCGGCGCCCCCTCCCCTCTCCCCCCGGCCGGTTCGCGCATGCGCAGAACGCGCGCTCCATCGCGCCCGGCCGGATCCAGCAGCGCAGCCAATCTATATGACATGGCTGCAGGGGCAGCCAGCGTTTCTGTCAGGGAGCTTAGCGGGCAGCCTCAGCGGTCCCAGCAAGTAGCCGTCACCCCCCCTCCCCAGGCTAACACATTAGGTGTCCTTTCAACCAGCCCTGTTGAGGATAGGAGCCATTCCCAGTTCAGATTATGTCCCATCACCCCTCCCGTGGCAGCCCACGGCTTCAGGTCACGAGGTCATAACCCTCCAGCACCCCACCAATTGCATTTCCCTCCCAGCCCATTCCTGCCCCATAGTAGTGGTGGATCAGCATGGGGGTCACAACATGGCAGAGGTCAAGAGTTCAGCAGGTCACAAGGACATACCTCGGGTCACGGGGAATTCCAGCACCATGCGGGTGGGTGGGACACACTTCCTGCCAGGGCCTCAATGGATTTCAGTGACCGGTCCGAGGCGCCTGTATGGCCCTCTTCACGCCGGCAACGCCTGTCACCTCCAGCGTCTCGCCCATACACGTCACGAAGGGTCTCTTCCCCGGGGATCGTGGCGGGTGGGTTCACCCATAGGGGTCACGGGGTCAGGACTGATAACATTATAGTCGATTATCACCACTCCAGCGGCGGTAATTTAAGTCCAGGGCCTCTCCCCCTAGGGGGGCGGGCTACCTCCGGGTTTAGCGATCGGATGCGGGAGGAATTTTCTACGTTCCCTAGCCCTGACCATTTAGCGGCTTTCAACCCGTGTAACGTAGATAGAGACATCAACGCGGCGCGGCGGCGCTTGGACTATTTGCCCAGATCTCAGCTGACTGTTCCCCTTCCCGTTTCAGAGACTACTGTTACAAATCCGGAGTCGAGGGTCGGTCGGAACGATCGTTCGGGGTCCGAGTCTCGTGATATGAGGTCGGCAGGGTCCAGGGAGGATGCGGTCCGGGACACGGCTGGTGGACAGGTCGCGGCAACTGCACTCGGGGAGACGTCTGTCGGTGCTGGGAATACCGCTCCTGTCGGTGAGTCCATTTCCGTTAACACACATAAATCACACTTGTTGGCATCACCTGTCTTATCTACCAGCAGTGGGTCCTCCGGCTCGGGGGACAGGCCCAGAAAATTAATTAAGTTGTTAGAAACAGAATTGTTAGGAAAACGGAGTAAGCACACACCCCAATCAGGAGACACAGACCAACCAGCGGCTCGTAGCGAATTGGGGCAGGTAGAATCCCTGGAAATTACACACGGCATAAGGCCTAGCGTACGTGATAGAATTAGGAGGGGCAAGTACGTGGATATGTACGCGTTAACCGGGGAAGATAGGAAGGCGCTGGCGGCCGCCTGTGAGAGGTCGGGAATGGGGGAGGAGAAATACAGATCCTTCTCTAGATGGGTTAATGCCTTCTCCATTTTCGCTACAATATATGTAGAGACCCATCCCAGCGAACAAGCGGAGGTATGGAGGTATATGCACCTTATTAGTGGGATGTACGTAAAGGACGGCCCGGTAATTTGGAGGGCATATGACGAGCTTTTCAGGAAACGGATGAGTGGGCGTGAGAGACTTCCTCTGGGATCGAAAGACATTGACACCTGGCTGGAGTTAATGAGGCCCAGCAGTCAGTCTGCAGAGGGTAGCTCTGTCAGGCGGTTTCAAGGGCCGGGGAGGACGCAGAATGTCCTCCCCCCAAAATGAAGGTGTTATGACTTCAATGCAGGGGCCTGTCAAAGAGGCTCAGCCTGCAGATTAAGACACATTTGCACGTCATGTAACGGCCATCACCCTGCCAACGAATGCGCAAAGTCCCGTGGAAGTGGGGGACGGGGAAGAGGCTCTGGCTCAGCTCTGCCGAGTCAAGGGGCCGTCGCCAATTGATTTGGTTGAGCTGGATAAGTGGCTGGGGTGGTTTGATGATAAGGTGACTGGGTCCCTTCTCCATGACGGCTTTCATTTTGGCTTTAAACTCCCGGTCCAAGGTAGCGTTTCCTCGGCAGCTCCGGTTAATCTGAAATCGGCGCTCGCTTTCCCAGAAGTATTAGACGAAAAAATAGGGAAGGAGGTTGGTTTGGGTCGCATGATTGGCCCGTTCCGACTTCCTCCTATTCCCAATCTGATTTTGTCCCCAGTAGGGGTAGTTCCCAAAAAAGCGGTAGGAAAGTTTAGATTGATCCAGCACTTGTCTCATCCTGCCGGTAAATCCGTGAATGACGCAATTGACGTTAATCTCAGTTCTGTCAGTTATCAGTCATTCGAATCGGCCCTAGCGCTGGTCCAGGAATGCGGCAGGGGCTCCTTGTTGGCCAAAGTGGATATCGAATCGGCGTTCAGATTGCTGCCCCTTCACCCTGAGTCGTATCAATTCATGGGTTTCCGGCATCGTGGTGAATACTACATCGATCGCTGCCTGCCCATGGGTTGTTCGATCTCATGCGCACTGTTCGAGAAATTTAGCGGTTTCTTGCATTGGTGCATTCAGGCCGGGACAGGGTGTCGGTGGATCGCGCATTATCTTGACGACTTCCTGGTTATCGGGCCGCCTGGTACCACGGTTTGTCGAGATACGCTTTTTTCCACGGAGGCCTTGTTTAGGGTTTTAGGCGTTCCCATCGCAGCAGACAAGACGGAGGACCCAATTACATGTCTCTCATTCCTCGGGATCGAGATTGACACGCTAGCAGGGATATGCAGGCTTCCAGCAGACAAGGTTACAAAGATGTATGAGGCTATCACAGAAGTGCTAGGGGCAAACGTTAGTACCCTGAGGTCGATACAGTCCCTGTTAGGGCGGTTCAACTTTGCCTGCCGTGTAATACCCATGGGGAGGGTTTTCTGTAGGAAGCTCCAAAGAGCCACAGCAGGTAGGAGTAGGCCACATGCAGTCATACAACTATCCAAGGTGGTTAGGGAGGATCTTCAGATATGGCTCATTTTTCTTAGGGGTTTTAATGGCAAGCGTATTTGGCCGTCACCTCCAGTAACAAACGGGGAAATTAACTTGTTCACAGACGCTGCTGGGGCATCCGGCTTTGGGGCTTATCTGGATGGACACTGGTGTGCAGATAGCTGGCCCGATGATTGGCACAGGGATGGGACCACTAGGAACTTGTTGGTTCTTGAATTATTCCCGATTGTGGTGGCAATTGAATTATGGGCACCCGTTTTGCGGGGTAGGCACATAGTTTTTTGGTGTGACAATTTGGGGGTGGTCCAGTCCATCAACAAGCAGAGTGCATCGGCCTACCAGGCAATATTGCTCTTGCGGCACCTAGTGTTGCGCTGTTTGCAGAATGACATTTCATTCAGGGCGAGGCATGTTCCGGGGGTGCAGAATAGCCTAGCAGATGCGTTGTCCCGATTCCACTGGGACAGGTTTCGCAGCCTTGCTCCTCACGCAGACCGTGTTGGTACCCCGTGTCCCCCTTGTGTTTGGCAGATCATCAAGCCGGCATAAGAGGCCTCGCGGAACAAGCGGTAGCTCCCTCCACCCTGAGATCCTATCAGGCGTCATGGAGACGGTGGTCGTTGTTCAGCAGGCAGAAAGACCAATCCGAGGCAGGTCAGAGAGATGCTATGCTAGCCTTTATGTGGGACAGATATTCCAAGGTGATTCTAAGACCTCTATGGCATCTACCCTGGCTGGTATATCATTTATGGCCAAGCTGCAGGGTTACCCGGACGTTACCAAACAATTTTTAATTAATAAGGCCTTGAAGGGTTGGGGGAGAATCCGTCCTTCTCATAGCGATGCCCGTTTACCAATTACCCTTAACATCTTGGAGGATTTGATACGGAGAGTGGGTTTGGTTACCTCGGACGAATACGAGAAGCTTTTATTTAGTTTGGCTTTTTCCATGGCCTTTTTTGGGGCTTTTCGCATTTCGGAGCTGGTAGCTAGGTCCAGAGGGCATCAAGAGTCTGGGTTGAGAGCAGAACATGTCAGTCTGGGCGAAGGGACCTTTGCCTGCAAAATAGTTAGATCTAAGACTGATCAGAGCGGGAAGGGATCGTGGGTGCAGTTAGCTCCTCAACAGCTTCAGCATATCTGCCCGTTTAGGCTGGCGTCACAGTTTATGAGCAGGAGACCCCAGGCCAACTTGTTTCTGTGTCACAGTAATAGCATTCCTCTGACTAAATATCAATTTGCGGCCATTTTAAAGCGGACCTTACAGTCGCTTAATTTAAACAGCACCTTATACGGGACTCACTCATTTAGGATCGGGGCAGCTACATCTGCCGCTTTGGCTGGATCTTCTAACGAAGCTATAAAAGCTTTGGGCCGCTGGAAGTCCACGGCTTACCAGTCTTATGTGAGAATTGACAAAGTTATTGATTGAATGTTGTGTTGTTTAACAATTTATTGTGATTTGCAGTTTTTCTTTTCACACTTTCCTTCTCGTCTGAGCCTTCAAACCATCCCATCCCACTTCCCTTACCCATCCCATCTTCCCCTCCACTTGGTGGGCTACCCTGGGCTTTTCCGCTCGCCGCTTTAACGCGGGGGCGCGAAGGGATTTTCACCCGGGTTTCCCTGGGCGTAAGTCCTGATTAGTGGTGTGCAGCCGGGGTTTTTCCGGGTGTTGTTTACCTTCGCCTGGGTGGTCTGCTCCCTGTTTGTGTCTACCTTCCCTTACCCCCCTTCGTGTTACGTTTTTCTGTTAACAAGCACTTATCCTTCTTATACCTGTATACCACGCCTGTCTGTCTGCCCAATTCAATGATTTCATGCTAACATGGGTTCTCTGATTTCAGGTGATGGTGTTAGAACTAAGACGGTGTGGATCATCGGTCATTCGTTTGTTTTTTGGGCCGCTGGCCACCCCAGGTCAAAAAGTATCTCGGATAATTGCGGCACGGTGATTAGATGGTGGGGTAAAAGAGGTTTAGGCTGGCAGGACCTTATTCCGTGGTTGACTAGGCTCATAAAACAACAAGGCCCACCGGACGTTCTGGTTGTACATGCGGGAGGTAACGATTTAGGTAAGGGTAAATCATTAGATCTCATCGTTAAAATCAGAGAGGACCTACGTCAAATACATGAGGCGTGGCCAGACATCACTATTGGTTGGTCAGCACTCATTCCCCGTTTAGTATGGAGGACAGCCATTCCTATAAAAAAGATGACGGCTATGGTTAGGAAGCTAAATAGTGCCATCCGAAAAATAGTACGGTCCATGGGAGGCATAGTCATAGACCACCCGGGGTTAGGGGTAGAGGCACCACATCTTTTTAGACGGGACGGCGTTCACCTTAATGAAGAGGGTATGGGTTTCTTTATAGACAGGATTTACGGGGGAGTGGAGGCGTGTTTCGGTTAGTTGGTGGCGGGCTGCGGCGTCTGTAGGGTGCAGCGGGGTAGGAAGGCACTGCGTTCAGCGGCTGATTAGTGGGCGCACTGGTAGTTGGTCGTAGGTCACTGCCCCCTTTGATGTAACAGTAACTCCTTTTGGTCCTTCGGTGAGGAGGGTCCCTGTCCGGCTCGGTGAGGAGGGGCAGCGTGAGTTGTAAGGGGCAGTCACTCTGACGCCAACTCAGCGCTATGTATGTAGGGATTTGTTCCCCCGTGTTTTTTGCGGACTTACGGCGGTTTGCGCCAGTCCATTAAGTAATCGTGTGTGATCAGCTCGTGAGCTGTCCCGCAGTGCTCTTTCTCCGCCACCATAGGTTAGTTAATATAAAATCCTTATTATAAAATTCCTGCCAAGGTTTAATAACTTATTCAGGTCTCCGTGTCTTTATTTGCATGCTATGGTATAAAGTTAAGGTTAATGTGAAGTTTGTGGTAACATACACAGTGAGCCCTTTAAGATTTAAAGATTTTCTGGGATAAATGAAATACATTCCCAGCAGCCATCTCCCTTTGCCTCTATCTTATTGCATATTTTGTCCTAATGTGCTTTCATATTTACATGTCACCATGTTTCCATTGGCTAGTACCTTAAAGTCAGATGTCTGTCAAGCAAACTGACCAGTGACAGAATTGCTTTGTGAGGTTTACATCTTTATGACATCAAATGCTTCACATGAAAAATGCAGTTCATTGTCAAAAATCAGCTATATTAGGAGAGTGAGAATTGTGTTTTAGCATCAATTACACACTAAATATGCTGTCATTGTGTATGTTTAATGGATGTCTTTCAGTTTTAAAGATAGACAGACGGATAGATAGATAGATAGATAGATAGAAAG
>NW_027447132.1:225000-322500 GCF_038048845.1 Mixophyes fleayi | reverse complement strand
ATTTTTGGTGGTTATTAAATAGTATGGGTAGGCAAGAAAAGTGCATATATCTTTTATTAGCATAAACTTACCCAAATGCGCTCTTGCATATTTAAGGCATTCAAAGTAATAATATTTCACAGCATTAATACAGTTATGTACTAGACTGGACAATGGTAAGCAGAGCCAGTACTTATATCAACAATGGCCTTATCTGTGTGAAGTTTGTATGTTCTCCCTGTGTTTGCGTGGGTTTCCTCCGGGTGCTGTGGTTTCCTCCCACACTCCAAAAAACATACTGTTAGGTTAATTGGCTGCTATCAAAATTGACCCTAGTCTCTCCCTCTCTGTCTGTGTGTGAGTGTGTGTCTATATTAGGGAATTTAGACTGTAAGCTCCAATAGGGTAGGGACTGATGTGAATGGGTTCTCTGTACAGCGCTGCACTATTAGTGACACTATATAAATAAATGATAATGAGGATGATGATGATATGTGTTTACTATGCCTATGCACATAGCCAGCTTTCACACTTGATTGGCAGATTAATGCATCATTATTGCTAAGTTTGATAACAGTTGTCTAATACAATGACACTGGTAGAGAAAACCACTATAGACATTCACATAAGCAGCTCTCATCATCATCATTTATTGCATAAGACTTCTTTAATTATACTAAGTTTTTGAGCAGGTCTGCATTATACTTAATTATATAAGGGAGATGTACTTTTAGTAAAAAGTAGCTCTCCAATTTCAAAAGTACATCAACGTAGTATTAATACTTAGATTTAAAGATTTTCTGGGATAAATGAAATACATTCCCAGCAGCCATCTCCCTTTGCCTCTATCTTATTGCATATTTTGTCCTAATGTGCTTTCATATTTACATGTCACCATGTTTCCATTGGCTAGTACCTTAAAGTCAGATGTCTGTCAAGCAAACTGACCAGTGACAGAATTGCTTTGTGAGGTTTACATCTTTATGACATCAAATGCTTCACATGAAAAATGCAGTTCATTGTCAAAAATCAGCTATATTAGGAGAGTGAGAATTGTGTTTTAGCATCAATTACACACTAAATATGCTGTCATTGTGTATGTTTAATGGATGTCTTTCAGTTTTAAAGATAGACAGACCGATAGATAGATAGATAGAAAGATAGAAAGATAGATAGATAGAAAGATAGATAGATAGATAGACAGACAGACAGACTGATTTCAACTGGAAGCAGTGCTTACATATTGCTTAATTTTTGGTGGTTATTAAATAGTATGGGTAGGCAAGAAAAGTGCATATATCTTTTATTAGCATAAACTTACCCAAATGCGCTCTTGCATATTTAAGGCATTCAAAGTAATAATATTTCACAGCATTAATACAGTTATGTACTAGACTGGACAATGGTAAGCAGAGCCAGTACTTATATCAACAATGGCCTTATCTGTGTGAAGTTTGTATGTTCTCCCTGTGTTTGCGTGGGTTTCCTCCCACACTCCAAAAAACATACTGTTAGGTTAATTGGCTGCTATCAAAATTGACCCTAGTCTCTCCCTCTCTGTCTGTGTGTGAGTGTGTGTCTATATTAGGGAATTTAGACTGTAAGCTCCAATAGGGTAGGGACTGATGTGAATGGGTTCTCTGTACAGCGCTGCGCTATTAGTGACACTATATAAATAAATGATAATGAGGATGATGATGATATGTGTTTACTATGCCTATACACATAGCCAGCTTTCACACTTGATTGGCAGATTAATGCATCATTATTGCTAAGTTTGATAACAGTTGTCTAATACAGTGACACTGGTAGAGAAAACCACTATAGACATTCACATAAGCAGCTCTCATCATCATCATTTATGGCATAAGACTTCTTTAATTATACTAAGTTTTTGAGCAGGTCTGCATTATACTTAATTATATAAGGGAGATGTACTTTTAGTAAAAAGTAGCTCTCCAATTTCAAAAGTACATCAACGTAGTATTAATACTTAGATTTAAAGATTTTCTGGGATAAATGAAATACATTCCCAGCAGCCATCTCCCTTTGCCTCTATCTTATTGCATATTTTGTCCTAATGTGCTTTCATATTTACATGTCACCATGTTTCCATTGGCTAGTACCTTAAAGTCAGATGTCTGTCAAGCAAACTGACCAGTGACAGAATTGCTTTGTGAGGTTTACATCTTTATGACATCAAATGCTTCACATGAAAAATGCAGTTCATTGTCAAAAATCAGCTATATTAGGAGAGTGAGAATTGTGTTTTAGCATCAATTACACACTAAATATGCTGTCATTGTGTATGTTTAATGGATGTCTTTCAGTTTTAAAGATAGACAGACGGATAGATAGATAGAAAGATAGATAGATAGATAGATAGATAGACAGACAGACAGACTGATTTCAACTGGAAGCAGTGCTTACATATTGCTTAATTTTTGGTGGTTATTAAATAGTATGGGTAGGCAAGAAAAGTGCATATATCTTTTATTAGCATAAACTTACCCAAATGCGCTCTTGCATATTTAAGGCATTCAAAGTAATAATATTTCACAGCATTAATACAGTTATGTACTAGACTGGACAATGGTAAGCAGAGCCAGTACTTATATCAACAATGGCCTTATCTGTGTGAAGTTTGTATGTTCTCCCTGTGTTTGCGTGGGTTTCCTCCGGGTGCTGTGGTTTCCTCCCACACTCCAAAAAACATACTGTTAGGTTAATTGGCTGCTATCAAAATTGACCCTAGTCTCTCCCTCTCTGTCTGTGTGTGAGTGTGTGTCTATATTAGGGAATTTAGACTGTAAGCTCCAATAGGGTAGGGACTGATGTGAATGGGTTCTCTGTACAGCGCTGCGCTATTAGTGACACTATATAAATAAATGATAATGAGGATGATGATGATATGTGTTTACTATGCCTATACACATAGCCAGCTTTCACACTTGATTGGCAGATTAATGCATCATTATTGCTAAGTTTGATAACAGTTGTCTAATACAGTGACACTGGTAGAGAAAACCACTATAGACATTCACATAAGCAGCTCTCATCATCATCATTTATGGCATAAGACTTCTTTAATTATACTAAGTTTTTGAGCAGGTCTGCATTATACTTAATTATATAAGGGAGATGTACTTTTAGTAAAAAGTAGCTCTCCAATTTCAAAAGTACATCAACGTAGTATTAATACTTAGATTTAAAGATTTTCTGGGATAAATGAAATACATTCCCAGCAGCCATCTCCCTTTGCCTCTATCTTATTGCATATTTTGTCCTAATGTGCTTTCATATTTACATGTCACCATGTTTCCATTGGCTAGTACCTTAAAGTCAGATGTCTGTCAAGCAAACTGACCAGTGACAGAATTGCTTTGTGAGGTTTACATCTTTATGACATCAAATGCTTCACATGAAAAATGCAGTTCATTGTCAAAAATCAGCTATATTAGGAGAGTGAGAATTGTGTTTTAGCATCAATTACACACTAAATATGCTGTCATTGTGTATGTTTAATGGATGTCTTTCAGTTTTAAAGATAGACAGACCGATAGATAGATAGAAAGATAGAAAGATAGATAGATAGAAAGATAGATAGATAGATAGACAGACAGACAGACTGATTTCAACTGGAAGCAGTGCTTACATATTGCTTAATTTTTGGTGGTTATTAAATAGTATGGGTAGGCAAGAAAAGTGCATATATCTTTTATTAGCATAAACTTACCCAAATGCGCTCTTGCATATTTAAGGCATTCAAAGTAATAATATTTCACAGCATTAATACAGTTATGTACTAGACTGGACAATGGTAAGCAGAGCCAGTACTTATATCAACAATGGCCTTATCTGTGTGAAGTTTGTATGTTCTCCCTGTGTTTGCGTGGGTTTCCTCCGGGTGCTGTGGTTTCCTCCCACACTCCAAAAAACATACTGTTAGGTTAATTGGCTGCTATCAAAATTGACCCTAGTCTCTCCCTCTCTGTCTGTGTGTGAGTGTGTGTCTATATTAGGGAATTTAGACTGTAAGCTCCAATAGGGTAGGGACTGATGTGAATGGGTTCTCTGTACAGCGCTGCGCTATTAGTGACACTATATAAATAAATGATAATGAGGATGATGATGATATGTGTTTACTATGCCTATACACATAGCCAGCTTTCACACTTGATTGGCAGATTAATGCATCATTATTGCTAAGTTTGATAACAGTTGTCTAATACAGTGACACTGGTAGAGAAAACCACTATAGACATTCACATAAGCAGCTCTCATCATCATCATTTATGGCATAAGACTTCTTTAATTATACTAAGTTTTTGAGCAGGTCTGCATTATACTTAATTATATAAGGGAGATGTACTTTTAGTAAAAAGTAGCTCTCCAATTTCAAAAGTACATCAACGTAGTATTAATACTTAGATTTAAAGATTTTCTGGGATAAATGAAATACATTCCCAGCAGCCATCTCCCTTTGCCTCTATCTTATTGCATATTTTGTCCTAATGTGCTTTCATATTTACATGTCACCATGTTTCCATTGGCTAGTACCTTAAAGTCAGATGTCTGTCAAGCAAACTGACCAGTGACAGAATTGCTTTGTGAGGTTTACATCTTTATGACATCAAATGCTTCACATGAAAAATGCAGTTCATTGTCAAAAATCAGCTATATTAGGAGAGTGAGAATTGTGTTTTAGCATCAATTACACACTAAATATGCTGTCATTGTGTATGTTTAATGGATGTCTTTCAGTTTTAAAGATAGACAGACCGATAGATAGATAGAAAGATAGAAAGATAGATAGATAGAAAGATAGATAGATAGATAGACAGACAGACAGACTGATTTCAACTGGAAGCAGTGCTTACATATTGCTTAATTTTTGGTGGTTATTAAATAGTATGGGTAGGCAAGAAAAGTGCATATATCTTTTATTAGCATAAACTTACCCAAATGCGCTCTTGCATATTTAAGGCATTCAAAGTAATAATATTTCACAGCATTAATACAGTTATGTACTAGACTGGACAATGGTAAGCAGAGCCAGTACTTATATCAACAATGGCCTTATCTGTGTGAAGTTTGTATGTTCTCCCTGTGTTTGCGTGGGTTTCCTCCGGGTGCTGTGGTTTCCTCCCACACTCCAAAAAACATACTGTTAGGTTAATTGGCTGCTATCAAAATTGACCCTAGTCTCTCCCTCTCTGTCTGTGTGTGAGTGTGTGTCTATATTAGGGAATTTAGACTGTAAGCTCCAATAGGGTAGGGACTGATGTGAATGGGTTCTCTGTACAGCGCTGCACTATTAGTGACACTATATAAATAAATGATAATGAGGATGATGATGATATGTGTTTACTATGCCTATGCACATAGCCAGCTTTCACACTTGATTGGCAGATTAATGCATCATTATTGCTAAGTTTGATAACAGTTGTCTAATACAATGACACTGGTAGAGAAAACCACTATAGACATTCACATAAGCAGCTCTCATCATCATCATTTATTGCATAAGACTTCTTTAATTATACTAAGTTTTTGAGCAGGTCTGCATTATACTTAATTATATAAGGGAGATGTACTTTTAGTAAAAAGTAGCTCTCCAATTTCAAAAGTACATCAACGTAGTATTAATACTTAGATTTAAAGATTTTCTGGGATAAATGAAATACATTCCCAGCAGCCATCTCCCTTTGCCTCTATCTTATTGCATATTTTGTCCTAATGTGCTTTCATATTTACATGTCACCATGTTTCCATTGGCTAGTACCTTAAAGTCAGATGTCTGTCAAGCAAACTGACCAGTGACAGAATTGCTTTGTGAGGTTTACATCTTTATGACATCAAATGCTTCACATGAAAAATGCAGTTCATTGTCAAAAATCAGCTATATTAGGAGAGTGAGAATTGTGTTTTAGCATCAATTACACACTAAATATGCTGTCATTGTGTATGTTTAATGGATGTCTTTCAGTTTTAAAGATAGACAGACCGATAGATAGATAGATAGAAAGATAGAAAGATAGATAGATAGAAAGATAGATAGATAGATAGACAGACAGACAGACTGATTTCAACTGGAAGCAGTGCTTACATATTGCTTAATTTTTGGTGGTTATTAAATAGTATGGGTAGGCAAGAAAAGTGCATATATCTTTTATTAGCATAAACTTACCCAAATGCGCTCTTGCATATTTAAGGCATTCAAAGTAATAATATTTCACAGCATTAATACAGTTATGTACTAGACTGGACAATGGTAAGCAGAGCCAGTACTTATATCAACAATGGCCTTATCTGTGTGAAGTTTGTATGTTCTCCCTGTGTTTGCGTGGGTTTCCTCCCACACTCCAAAAAACATACTGTTAGGTTAATTGGCTGCTATCAAAATTGACCCTAGTCTCTCCCTCTCTGTCTGTGTGTGAGTGTGTGTCTATATTAGGGAATTTAGACTGTAAGCTCCAATAGGGTAGGGACTGATGTGAATGGGTTCTCTGTACAGCGCTGCGCTATTAGTGACACTATATAAATAAATGATAATGAGGATGATGATGATATGTGTTTACTATGCCTATACACATAGCCAGCTTTCACACTTGATTGGCAGATTAATGCATCATTATTGCTAAGTTTGATAACAGTTGTCTAATACAGTGACACTGGTAGAGAAAACCACTATAGACATTCACATAAGCAGCTCTCATCATCATCATTTATGGCATAAGACTTCTTTAATTATACTAAGTTTTTGAGCAGGTGTGCATTATACTTAATTATATAAGGGAGATGTACTTTTAGTAAAAAGTAGCTCTCCAATTTCAAAAGTACATCAACGTAGTATTAATACTTAGATTTAAAGATTTTCTGGGATAAATGAAATACATTCCCAGCAGCCATCTCCCTTTGCCTCTATCTTATTGCATATTTTGTCCTAATGTGCTTTCATATTTACATGTCACCATGTTTCCATTGGCTAGTACCTTAAAGTCAGATGTCTGTCAAGCAAACTGACCAGTGACAGAATTGCTTTGTGAGGTTTACATCTTTATGACATCAAATGCTTCACATGAAAAATGCAGTTCATTGTCAAAAATCAGCTATATTAGGAGAGTGAGAATTGTGTTTTAGCATCAATTACACACTAAATATGCTGTCATTGTGTATGTTTAATGGATGTCTTTCAGTTTTAAAGATAGACAGACGGATAGATAGATAGAAAGATAGAAAGATAGATAGATAGAAAGATAGATAGATAGATAGACAGACAGACTGATTTCAACTGGAAGCAGTGCTTACATATTGCTTAATTTTTGGTGGTTATTAAATAGTATGGGTAGGCAAGAAAAGTGCATATATCTTTTATTAGCATAAACTTACCCAAATGCGCTCTTGCATATTTAAGGCATTCAAAGTAATAATATTTCACAGCATTAATACAGTTATGTACTAGACTGGACAATGGTAAGCAGAGCCAGTACTTATATCAACAATGGCCTTATCTGTGTGAAGTTTGTATGTTCTCCCTGTGTTTGCGTGGGTTTCCTCCGGGTGCTGTGGTTTCCTCCCACACTCCAAAAAACATACTGTTAGGTTAATTGGCTGCTATCAAAATTGACCCTAGTCTCTCCCTCTCTGTCTGTGTGTGAGTGTGTGTCTATATTAGGGAATTTAGACTGTAAGCTCCAATAGGGTAGGGACTGATGTGAATGGGTTCTCTGTACAGCGCTGCGCTATTAGTGACACTATATAAATAAATGATAATGAGGATGATGATGATATGTGTTTACTATGCCTATGCACATAGCCAGCTTTCACACTTGATTGGCAGATTAATGCATCATTATTGCTAAGTTTGATAACAGTTGTCTAATACAATGACACTGGTAGAGAAAACCACTATAGACATTCACATAAGCAGCTCTCATCATCATCATTTATTGCATAAGACTTCTTTAATTATACTAAGTTTTTGAGCAGGTCTGCATTATACTTAATTATATAAGGGAGATGTACTTTTAGTAAAAAGTAGCTCTCCAATTTCAAAAGTACAGCAACGTAGTATTAATACTTAGATTTAAAGATTTTCTGGGATAAATGAAATACATTCCCAGCAGCCATCTCCCTTTGCCTCTATCTTATTGCATATTTTGTCCTAATGTGCTTTCATATTTACATGTCACCATGTTTCCATTGGCTAGTACCTTAAAGTCAGATGTCTGTCAAGCAAACTGACCAGTGACAGAATTGCTTTGTGAGGTTTACATCTTTATGACATCAAATGCTTCACATGAAAAATGCAGTTCATTGTCAAAAATCAGCTATATTAGGAGAGTGAGAATTGTGTTTTAGCATCAATTACACACTAAATATGCTGTCATTGTGTATGTTTAATGGATGTCTTTCAGTTTTAAAGATAGACAGACCGATAGATAGATAGATAGAAAGATAGAAAGATAGATAGATAGAAAGATAGATAGATAGATAGATAGATAGACAGACAGACAGACTGATTTCAACTGGAAGCAGTGCTTACATATTGCTTAATTTTTGGTGGTTATTAAATAGTATGGGTAGGCAAGAAAAGTGCATATATCTTTTATTAGCATAAACTTACCCAAATGCGCTCTTGCATATTTAAGGCATTCAAAGTAATAATATTTCACAGCATTAATACAGTTATGTACTAGACTGGACAATGGTAAGCAGAGCCAGTACTTATATCAACAATGGCCTTATCTGTGTGAAGTTTGTATGTTCTCCCTGTGTTTGCGTGGGTTTCCTCCCACACTCCAAAAAACATACTGTTAGGTTAATTGGCTGCTATCAAAATTGACCCTAGTCTCTCCCTCTCTGTCTGTGTGTGAGTGTGTGTCTATATTAGGGAATTTAGACTGTAAGCTCCAATAGGGTAGGGACTGATGTGAATGGGTTCTCTGTACAGCGCTGCGCTATTAGTGACACTATATAAATAAATGATAATGAGGATGATGATGATATGTGTTTACTATGCCTATACACATAGCCAGCTTTCACACTTGATTGGCAGATTAATGCATCATTATTGCTAAGTTTGATAACAGTTGTCTAATACAGTGACACTGGTAGAGAAAACCACTATAGACATTCACATAAGCAGCTCTCATCATCATCATTTATGGCATAAGACTTCTTTAATTATACTAAGTTTTTGAGCAGGTCTGCATTATACTTAATTATATAAGGGAGATGTACTTTTAGTAAAAAGTAGCTCTCCAATTTCAAAAGTACATCAACGTAGTATTAATACTTAGATTTAAAGATTTTCTGGGATAAATGAAATACATTCCCAGCAGCCATCTCCCTTTGCCTCTATCTTATTGCATATTTTGTCCTAATGTGCTTTCATATTTACATGTCACCATGTTTCCATTGGCTAGTACCTTAAAGTCAGATGTCTGTCAAGCAAACTGACCAGTGACAGAATTGCTTTGTGAGGTTTACATCTTTATGACATCAAATGCTTCACATGAAAAATGCAGTTCATTGTCAAAAATCAGCTATATTAGGAGAGTGAGAATTGTGTTTTAGCATCAATTACACACTAAATATGCTGTCATTGTGTATGTTTAATGGATGTCTTTCAGTTTTAAAGATAGACAGACCGATAGATAGATAGATAGAAAGATAGAAAGATAGATAGATAGAAAGATAGATAGATAGATAGACAGACAGACAGACTGATTTCAACTGGAAGCAGTGCTTACATATTGCTTAATTTTTGGTGGTTATTAAATAGTATGGGTAGGCAAGAAAAGTGCATATATCTTTTATTAGCATAAACTTACCCAAATGCGCTCTTGCATATTTAAGGCATTCAAAGTAATAATATTTCACAGCATTAATACAGTTATGTACTAGACTGGACAATGGTAAGCAGAGCCAGTACTTATATCAACAATGGCCTTATCTGTGTGAAGTTTGTATGTTCTCCCTGTGTTTGCGTGGGTTTCCTCCGGGTGCTGTGGTTTCCTCCCACACTCCAAAAAACATACTGTTAGGTTAATTGGCTGCTATCAAAATTGACCCTAGTCTCTCCCTCTCTGTCTGTGTGTGAGTGTGTGTCTATATTAGGGAATTTAGACTGTAAGCTCCAATAGGGTAGGGACTGATGTGAATGGGTTCTCTGTACAGCGCTGCGCTATTAGTGACACTATATAAATAAATGATAATGAGGATGATGATGATATGTGTTTACTATGCCTATGCACATAGCCAGCTTTCACACTTGATTGGCAGATTAATGCATCATTATTGCTAAGTTTGATAACAGTTGTCTAATACAATGACACTGGTAGAGAAAACCACTATAGACATTCACATAAGCAGCTCTCATCATCATCATTTATTGCATAAGACTTCTTTAATTATACTAAGTTTTTGAGCAGGTCTGCATTATACTTAATTATATAAGGGAGATGTACTTTTAGTAAAAAGTAGCTCTCCAATTTCAAAAGTACAGCAACGTAGTATTAATACTTAGATTTAAAGATTTTCTGGGATAAATGAAATACATTCCCAGCAGCCATCTCCCTTTGCCTCTATCTTATTGCATATTTTGTCCTAATGTGCTTTCATATTTACATGTCACCATGTTTCCATTGGCTAGTACCTTAAAGTCAGATGTCTGTCAAGCAAACTGACCAGTGACAGAATTGCTTTGTGAGGTTTACATCTTTATGACATCAAATGCTTCACATGAAAAATGCAGTTCATTGTCAAAAATCAGCTATATTAGGAGAGTGAGAATTGTGTTTTAGCATCAATTACACACTAAATATGCTGTCATTGTGTATGTTTAATGGATGTCTTTCAGTTTTAAAGATAGACAGACCGATAGATAGATAGATAGAAAGATAGAAAGATAGATAGATAGATAGATAGATAGATAGATAGAGAGATAGACAGATAGACAGACAGACAGACTGATTTCAACTGGAAGCAGTGCTTACATATTGCTTAATTTTTGGTGGTTATTAAATAGTATGGGTAGGCAAGAAAAGTGCATATATCTTTTATTAGCATAAACTTACCCAAATGCGCTCTTGCATATTTAAGGCATTCAAAGTAATAATATTTCACAGCATTAATACAGTTATGTACTAGACTGGACAATGGTAAGCAGAGCCAGTACTTATATCAACAATGGCCTTATCTGTGTGAAGTTTGTATGTTCTCCCTGTGTTTGCGTGGGTTTCCTCCCACACTCCAAAAAACATACTGTTAGGTTAATTGGCTGCTATCAAAATTGACCCTAGTCTCTCCCTCTCTGTCTGTGTGTGAGTGTGTGTCTATATTAGGGAATTTAGACTGTAAGCTCCAATAGGGTAGGGACTGATGTGAATGGGTTCTCTGTACAGCGCTGCGCTATTAGTGACACTATATAAATAAATGATAATGAGGATGATGATGATATGTGTTTACTATGCCTATACACATAGCCAGCTTTCACACTTGATTGGCAGATTAATGCATCATTATTGCTAAGTTTGATAACAGTTGTCTAATACAGTGACACTGGTAGAGAAAACCACTATAGACATTCACATAAGCAGCTCTCATCATCATCATTTATGGCATAAGACTTCTTTAATTATACTAAGTTTTTGAGCAGGTCTGCATTATACTTAATTATATAAGGGAGATGTACTTTTAGTAAAAAGTAGCTCTCCAATTTCAAAAGTACATCAACGTAGTATTAATACTTAGATTTAAAGATTTTCTGGGATAAATGAAATACATTCCCAGCAGCCATCTCCCTTTGCCTCTATCTTATTGCATATTTTGTCCTAATGTGCTTTCATATTTACATGTCACCATGTTTCCATTGGCTAGTACCTTAAAGTCAGATGTCTGTCAAGCAAACTGACCAGTGACAGAATTGCTTTGTGAGGTTTACATCTTTATGACATCAAATGCTTCACATGAAAAATGCAGTTCATTGTCAAAAATCAGCTATATTAGGAGAGTGAGAATTGTGTTTTAGCATCAATTACACACTAAATATGCTGTCATTGTGTATGTTTAATGGATGTCTTTCAGTTTTAAAGATAGACAGACCGATAGATAGATAGATAGAAAGATAGAAAGATAGATAGATAGAAAGATAGATAGATAGATAGACAGACAGACAGACTGATTTCAACTGGAAGCAGTGCTTACATATTGCTTAATTTTTGGTGGTTATTAAATAGTATGGGTAGGCAAGAAAAGTGCATATATCTTTTATTAGCATAAACTTACCCAAATGCGCTCTTGCATATTTAAGGCATTCAAAGTAATAATATTTCACAGCATTAATACAGTTATGTACTAGACTGGACAATGGTAAGCAGAGCCAGTACTTATATCAACAATGGCCTTATCTGTGTGAAGTTTGTATGTTCTCCCTGTGTTTGCGTGGGTTTCCTCCGGGTGCTGTGGTTTCCTCCCACACTCCAAAAAACATACTGTTAGGTTAATTGGCTGCTATCAAAATTGACCCTAGTCTCTCCCTCTCTGTCTGTGTGTGAGTGTGTGTCTATATTAGGGAATTTAGACTGTAAGCTCCAATAGGGTAGGGACTGATGTGAATGGGTTCTCTGTACAGCGCTGCGCTATTAGTGACACTATATAAATAAATGATAATGAGGATGATGATGATATGTGTTTACTATGCCTATGCACATAGCCAGCTTTCACACTTGATTGGCAGATTAATGCATCATTATTGCTAAGTTTGATAACAGTTGTCTAATACAATGACACTGGTAGAGAAAACCACTATAGACATTCACATAAGCAGCTCTCATCATCATCATTTATTGCATAAGACTTCTTTAATTATACTAAGTTTTTGAGCAGGTCTGCATTATACTTAATTATATAAGGGAGATGTACTTTTAGTAAAAAGTAGCTCTCCAATTTCAAAAGTACAGCAACGTAGTATTAATACTTAGATTTAAAGATTTTCTGGGATAAATGAAATACATTCCCAGCAGCCATCTCCCTTTGCCTCTATCTTATTGCATATTTTGTCCTAATGTGCTTTCATATTTACATGTCACCATGTTTCCATTGGCTAGTACCTTAAAGTCAGATGTCTGTCAAGCAAACTGACCAGTGACAGAATTGCTTTGTGAGGTTTACATCTTTATGACATCAAATGCTTCACATGAAAAATGCAGTTCATTGTCAAAAATCAGCTATATTAGGAGAGTGAGAATTGTGTTTTAGCATCAATTACACACTAAATATGCTGTCATTGTGTATGTTTAATGGATGTCTTTCAGTTTTAAAGATAGACAGACCGATAGATAGATAGATAGAAAGATAGAAAGATAGATAGATAGAAAGATAGATAGATAGATAGACAGACAGACAGACTGATTTCAACTGGAAGCAGTGCTTACATATTGCTTAATTTTTGGTGGTTATTAAATAGTATGGGTAGGCAAGAAAAGTGCATATATCTTTTATTAGCATAAACTTACCCAAATGCGCTCTTGCATATTTAAGGCATTCAAAGTAATAATATTTCACAGCATTAATACAGTTATGTACTAGACTGGACAATGGTAAGCAGAGCCAGTACTTATATCAACAATGGCCTTATCTGTGTGAAGTTTGTATGTTCTCCCTGTGTTTGCGTGGGTTTCCTCCCACACTCCAAAAAACATACTGTTAGGTTAATTGGCTGCTATCAAAATTGACCCTAGTCTCTCCCTCTCTGTCTGTGTGTGAGTGTGTGTCTATATTAGGGAATTTAGACTGTAAGCTCCAATAGGGTAGGGACTGATGTGAATGGGTTCTCTGTACAGCGCTGCGCTATTAGTGACACTATATAAATAAATGATAATGAGGATGATGATGATATGTGTTTACTATGCCTATACACATAGCCAGCTTTCACACTTGATTGGCAGATTAATGCATCATTATTGCTAAGTTTGATAACAGTTGTCTAATACAGTGACACTGGTAGAGAAAACCACTATAGACATTCACATAAGCAGCTCTCATCATCATCATTTATGGCATAAGACTTCTTTAATTATACTAAGTTTTTGAGCAGGTCTGCATTATACTTAATTATATAAGGGAGATGTACTTTTAGTAAAAAGTAGCTCTCCAATTTCAAAAGTACATCAACGTAGTATTAATACTTAGATTTAAAGATTTTCTGGGATAAATGAAATACATTCCCAGCAGCCATCTCCCTTTGCCTCTATCTTATTGCATATTTTGTCCTAATGTGCTTTCATATTTACATGTCACCATGTTTCCATTGGCTAGTACCTTAAAGTCAGATGTCTGTCAAGCAAACTGACCAGTGACAGAATTGCTTTGTGAGGTTTACATCTTTATGACATCAAATGCTTCACATGAAAAATGCAGTTCATTGTCAAAAATCAGCTATATTAGGAGAGTGAGAATTGTGTTTTAGCATCAATTACACACTAAATATGCTGTCATTGTGTATGTTTAATGGATGTCTTTCAGTTTTAAAGATAGACAGACGGATAGAAAGATAGAAAGATAGATAGATAGAAAGATAGATAGATAGATAGATAGATAGACAGACAGACTGATTTCAACTGGAAGCAGTGCTTACATATTGCTTAATTTTTGGTGGTTATTAAATAGTATGGGTAGGCAAGAAAAGTGCATATATCTTTTATTAGCATAAACTTACCCAAATGCGCTCTTGCATATTTAAGGCATTCAAAGTAATAATATTTCACAGCATTAATACAGTTATGTACTAGACTGGACAATGGTAAGCAGAGCCAATACTTATATCAACAATGGCCTTATCTGTGTGAAGTTTGTATGTTCTCCCTGTGTTTGCGTGGGTTTCCTCCGGGTGCTGTGGTTTCCTCCCACACTCCAAAAAACATACTGTTAGGTTAATTGGCTGCTATCAAAATTGACCCTAGTCTCTCCCTCTCTGTCTGTGTGTGAGTGTGTGTCTATATTAGGGAATTTAGACTGTAAGCTCCAATAGGGTAGGGACTGATGTGAATGGGTTCTCTGTACAGCGCTGCGCTATTAGTGACACTATATAAATAAATGATAATGAGGATGATGATGATATGTGTTTACTATGCCTATACACATAGCCAGCTTTCACACTTGATTGGCAGATTAATGCATCATTATTGCTAAGTTTGATAACAGTTGTCTAATACAATGACACTGGTAGAGAAAACCACTATAGACATTCACATAAGCAGCTCTCATCATCATCATTTATTGCATAAGACTTCTTTAATTATACTAAGTTTTTGAGCAGGTCTGCATTATACTTAATTATATAAGGGAGATGTACTTTTAGTAAAAAGTAGCTCTCCAATTTCAAAAGTACATCAACGTAGTATTAATACTTAGATTTAAAGATTTTCTGGGATAAATGAAATACATTCCCAGCAGCCATCTCCCTTTGCCTCTATCTTATTGCATATTTTGTCCTAATGTGCTTTCATATTTACATGTCACCATGTTTCCATTGGCTAGTACCTTAAAGTCAGATGTCTGTCAAGCAAACTGACCAGTGACAGAATTGCTTTGTGAGGTTTACATCTTTATGACATCAAATGCTTCACATGAAAAATGCAGTTCATTGTCAAAAATCAGCTATATTAGGAGAGTGGGAATTGTGTTTTAGCATCAATTACACACTAAATATGCTGTCATTGTGTATGTTTAATGGATGTCTTTCAGTTTTAAAGATAGACAGACGGATAGATAGATAGAAAGATAGAAAGATAGATAGATAGAAAGATAGATAGATAGATAGATAGACAGACAGACAGACTGATTTCAACTGGAAGCAGTGCTTACATATTGCTTAATTTTTGGTGGTTATTAAATAGTATGGGTAGGCAAGAAAAGTGCATATATCTTTTATTAGCATAAACTTACCCAAATGCGCTCTTGCATATTTAAGGCATTCAAAGTAATAATATTTCACAGCATTAATACAGTTATGTACTAGACTGGACAATGGTAAGCAGAGCCAGTACTTATATCAACAATGGCCTTATCTGTGTGAAGTTTGTATGTTCTCCCTGTGTTTGCGTGGGTTTCCTCCGGGTGCTGTGGTTTCCTCCCACACTCCAAAAAACATACTGTTAGGTTAATTGGCTGCTATCAAAATTGACCCTAGTCTCTCCCTCTCTGTCTGTGTGTGAGTGTGTGTCTATATTAGGGAATTTAGACTGTAAGCTCCAATAGGGTAGGGACTGATGTGAATGGGTTCTCTGTACAGCGCTGCGCTATTAGTGACACTATATAAATAAATGATAATTAGGATGATGATGATATGTGTTTACTATGCCTATACACATAGCCAGCTTTCACACTTGATTGGCAGATTAATGCATCATTATTGCTAAGTTTGATAACAGTTGTCTAATACAATGACACTGGTAGAGAAAACCACTATAGACATTCACATAAGCAGCTCTCATCATCATCATTTATTGCATAAGACTTCTTTAATTATACTAAGTTTTTGAGCAGGTCTGCATTATACTTAATTATATAAGGGAGATGTACTTTTAGTAAAAAGTAGCTCTCCAATTTCAAAAGTACATCAACGTAGTATTAATACTTAGATTTAAAGATTTTCTGGGATAAATGAAATACATTCCCAGCAGCCATCTCCCTTTGCCTCTATCTTATTGCATATTTTGTCCTAATGTGCTTTCATATTTACATGTCACCATGTTTCCATTGGCTAGTACCTTAAAGTCAGATGTCTGTCAAGCAAACTGACCAGTGACAGAATTGCTTTGTGAGGTTTACATCTTTATGACATCAAATGCTTCACATGAAAAATGCAGTTCATTGTCAAAAATCAGCTATATTAGG
Source organism: Mixophyes fleayi (assembly GCF_038048845.1). Taxonomy (NCBI): domain Eukaryota; kingdom Metazoa; phylum Chordata; class Amphibia; order Anura; family Limnodynastidae; genus Mixophyes; species Mixophyes fleayi. The sequence continues at coordinate 305,616 of NW_027447132.1, read as the reverse complement.
AGAGTGGGAATTGTGTTTTAGCATCAATTACACACTAAATATGCTGTCATTGTGTATGTTTAATGGATGTCTTTCAGTTTTAAAGATAGACAGACGGATAGATAGATAGAAAGATAGAAAGATAGATAGATAGAAAGATAGATAGATAGATAGACAGACAGACAGACTGATTTCAACTGGAAGCAGTGCTTACATATTGCTTAATTTTTGGTGGTTATTAAATAGTATGGGTAGGCAAGAAAAGTGCATATATCTTTTATTAGCATAAACTTACCCAAATGCGCTCTTGCATATTTAAGGCATTCAAAGTAATAATATTTCACAGCATTAATACAGTTATGTACTAGACTGGACAATGGTAAGCAGAGCCAGTACTTATATCAACAATGGCCTTATCTGTGTGAAGTTTGTATGTTCTCCCTGTGTTTGCGTGGGTTTCCTCCGGGTGCTGTGGTTTCCTCCCACACTCCAAAAAACATACTGTTAGGTTAATTGGCTGCTATCAAAATTGACCCTAGTCTCTCCCTCTCTGTCTGTGTGTGAGTGTGTGTCTATATTAGGGAATTTAGACTGTAAGCTCCAATAGGGTAGGGACTGATGTGAATGGGTTCTCTGTACAGCGCTGCGCTATTAGTGACACTATATAAATAAATGATAATGAGGATGATGATGATATGTGTTTACTATGCCTATACACATAGCCAGCTTTCACACTTGATTGGCAGATTAATGCATCATTATTGCTAAGTTTGATAACAGTTGTCTAATACAATGACACTGGTAGAGAAAACCACTATAGACATTCACATAAGCAGCTCTCATCATCATCATTTATTGCATAAGACTTCTTTAATTATACTAAGTTTTTGAGCAGGTCTGCATTATACTTAATTATATAAGGGAGATGTACTTTTAGTAAAAAGTAGCTCTCCAATTTCAAAAGTACATCAACGTAGTATTAATACTTAGATTTAAAGATTTTCTGGGATAAATGAAATACATTCCCAGCAGCCATCTCCCTTTGCCTCTATCTTATTGCATATTTTGTCCTAATGTGCTTTCATATTTACATGTCACCATGTTTCCATTGGCTAGTACCTTAAAGTCAGATGTCTGTCAAGCAAACTGACCAGTGACAGAATTGCTTTGTGAGGTTTACATCTTTATGACATCAAATGCTTCACATGAAAAATGCAGTTCATTGTCAAAAATCAGCTATATTAGGAGAGTGGGAATTGTGTTTTAGCATCAATTACACACTAAATATGCTGTCATTGTGTATGTTTAATGGATGTCTTTCAGTTTTAAAGATAGACAGACGGATAGATAGATAGAAAGATAGAAAGATAGATAGATAGAAAGATAGATAGATAGATAGATAGACAGACAGACAGACTGATTTCAACTGGAAGCAGTGCTTACATATTGCTTAATTTTTGGTGGTTATTAAATAGTATGGGTAGGCAAGAAAAGTGCATATATCTTTTATTAGCATAAACTTACCCAAATGCGCTCTTGCATATTTAAGGCATTCAAAGTAATAATATTTCACAGCATTAATACAGTTATGTACTAGACTGGACAATGGTAAGCAGAGCCAGTACTTATATCAACAATGGCCTTATCTGTGTGAAGTTTGTATGTTCTCCCTGTGTTTGCGTGGGTTTCCTCCGGGTGCTGTGGTTTCCTCCCACACTCCAAAAAACATACTGTTAGGTTAATTGGCTGCTATCAAAATTGACCCTAGTCTCTCCCTCTCTGTCTGTGTGTGAGTGTGTGTCTATATTAGGGAATTTAGACTGTAAGCTCCAATAGGGTAGGGACTGATGTGAATGGGTTCTCTGTACAGCGCTGCGCTATTAGTGACACTATATAAATAAATGATAATTAGGATGATGATGATATGTGTTTACTATGCCTATACACATAGCCAGCTTTCACACTTGATTGGCAGATTAATGCATCATTATTGCTAAGTTTGATAACAGTTGTCTAATACAATGACACTGGTAGAGAAAACCACTATAGACATTCACATAAGCAGCTCTCATCATCATCATTTATTGCATAAGACTTCTTTAATTATACTAAGTTTTTGAGCAGGTCTGCATTATACTTAATTATATAAGGGAGATGTACTTTTAGTAAAAAGTAGCTCTCCAATTTCAAAAGTACATCAACGTAGTATTAATACTTAGATTTAAAGATTTTCTGGGATAAATGAAATACATTCCCAGCAGCCATCTCCCTTTGCCTCTATCTTATTGCATATTTTGTCCTAAAGTGCTTTCATATTTACATGTCACCATGTTTCCATTGGCTAGTACCTTAAAGTCAGATGTCTGTCAAGCAAACTGACCAGTGACAGAATTGCTTTGTGAGGTTTACATCTTTATGACATCAAATGCTTCACATGAAAAATGCAGTTCATTGTCAAAAATCAGCTATATTAGGAGAGTGGGAATTGTGTTTTAGCATCAATTACACACTAAATATGCTGTCATTGTGTATGTTTAATGGATGTCTTTCAGTTTTAAAGATAGACAGACGGATAGATAGATAGAAAGATAGAAAGATAGATAGATAGAAAGATAGATAGATAGATAGACAGACAGACAGACTGATTTCAACTGGAAGCAGTGCTTACATATTGCTTAATTTTTGGTGGTTATTAAATAGTATGGGTAGGCAAGAAAAGTGCATATATCTTTTATTAGCATAAACTTACCCAAATGCGCTCTTGCATATTTAAGGCATTCAAAGTAATAATATTTCACAGCATTAATACAGTTATGTACTAGACTGGACAATGGTAAGCAGAGCCAGTACTTATATCAACAATGGCCTTATCTGTGTGAAGTTTGTATGTTCTCCCTGTGTTTGCGTGGGTTTCCTCCGGGTGCTGTGGTTTCCTCCCACACTCCAAAAAACATACTGTTAGGTTAATTGGCTGCTATCAAAATTGACCCTAGTCTCTCCCTCTCTGTCTGTGTGTGAGTGTGTGTCTATATTAGGGAATTTAGACTGTAAGCTCCAATAGGGTAGGGACTGATGTGAATGGGTTCTCTGTACAGCGCTGCGCTATTAGTGACACTATATAAATAAATGATAATGAGGATGATGATGATATGTGTTTACTATGCCTATACACATAGCCAGCTTTCACACTTGATTGGCAGATTAATGCATCATTATTGCTAAGTTTGATAACAGTTGTCTAATACAATGACACTGGTAGAGAAAACCACTATAGACATTCACATAAGCAGCTCTCATCATCATCATTTATTGCATAAGACTTCTTTAATTATACTAAGTTTTTGAGCAGGTCTGCATTATACTTAATTATATAAGGGAGATGTACTTTTAGTAAAAAGTAGCTCTCCAATTTCAAAAGTACATCAACGTAGTATTAATACTTAGATTTAAAGATTTTCTGGGATAAATGAAATACATTCCCAGCAGCCATCTCCCTTTGCCTCTATCTTATTGCATATTTTGTCCTAATGTGCTTTCATATTTACATGTCACCATGTTTCCATTGGCTAGTACCTTAAAGTCAGATGTCTGTCAAGCAAACTGACCAGTGACAGAATTGCTTTGTGAGGTTTACATCTTTATGACATCAAATGCTTCACATGAAAAATGCAGTTCATTGTCAAAAATCAGCTATATTAGGAGAGTGGGAATTGTGTTTTAGCATCAATTACACACTAAATATGCTGTCATTGTGTATGTTTAATGGATGTCTTTCAGTTTTAAAGATAGACAGACGGATAGATAGATAGAAAGATAGAAAGATAGATAGATAGAAAGATAGATAGATAGATAGATAGACAGACAGACAGACTGATTTCAACTGGAAGCAGTGCTTACATATTGCTTAATTTTTGGTGGTTATTAAATAGTATGGGTAGGCAAGAAAAGTGCATATATCTTTTATTAGCATAAACTTACCCAAATGCGCTCTTGCATATTTAAGGCATTCAAAGTAATAATATTTCACAGCATTAATACAGTTATGTACTAGACTGGACAATGGTAAGCAGAGCCAGTACTTATATCAACAATGGCCTTATCTGTGTGAAGTTTGTATGTTCTCCCTGTGTTTGCGTGGGTTTCCTCCGGGTGCTGTGGTTTCCTCCCACACTCCAAAAAACATACTGTTAGGTTAATTGGCTGCTATCAAAATTGACCCTAGTCTCTCCCTCTCTGTCTGTGTGTGAGTGTGTGTCTATATTAGGGAATTTAGACTGTAAGCTCCAATAGGGTAGGGACTGATGTGAATGGGTTCTCTGTACAGCGCTGCGCTATTAGTGACACTATATAAATAAATGATAATTAGGATGATGATGATATGTGTTTACTATGCCTATACACATAGCCAGCTTTCACACTTGATTGGCAGATTAATGCATCATTATTGCTAAGTTTGATAACAGTTGTCTAATACAATGACACTGGTAGAGAAAACCACTATAGACATTCACATAAGCAGCTCTCATCATCATCATTTATTGCATAAGACTTCTTTAATTATACTAAGTTTTTGAGCAGGTCTGCATTATACTTAATTATATAAGGGAGATGTACTTTTAGTAAAAAGTAGCTCTCCAATTTCAAAAGTACATCAACGTAGTATTAATACTTAGATTTAAAGATTTTCTGGGATAAATGAAATACATTCCCAGCAGCCATCTCCCTTTGCCTCTATCTTATTGCATATTTTGTCCTAATGTGCTTTCATATTTACATGTCACCATGTTTCCATTGGCTAGTACCTTAAAGTCAGATGTCTGTCAAGCAAACTGACCAGTGACAGAATTGCTTTGTGAGGTTTACATCTTTATGACATCAAATGCTTCACATGAAAAATGCAGTTCATTGTCAAAAATCAGCTATATTAGGAGAGTGGGAATTGTGTTTTAGCATCAATTACACACTAAATATGCTGTCATTGTGTATGTTTAATGGATGTCTTTCAGTTTTAAAGATAGACAGACGGATAGATAGATAGAAAGATAGAAAGATAGATAGATAGAAAGATAGATAGATAGATAGACAGACAGACAGACTGATTTCAACTGGAAGCAGTGCTTACATATTGCTTAATTTTTGGTGGTTATTAAATAGTATGGGTAGGCAAGAAAAGTGCATATATCTTTTATTAGCATAAACTTACCCAAATGCGCTCTTGCATATTTAAGGCATTCAAAGTAATAATATTTCACAGCATTAATACAGTTATGTACTAGACTGGACAATGGTAAGCAGAGCCAGTACTTATATCAACAATGGCCTTATCTGTGTGAAGTTTGTATGTTCTCCCTGTGTTTGCGTGGGTTTCCTCCGGGTGCTGTGGTTTCCTCCCACACTCCAAAAAACATACTGTTAGGTTAATTGGCTGCTATCAAAATTGACCCTAGTCTCTCCCTCTCTGTCTGTGTGTGAGTGTGTGTCTATATTAGGGAATTTAGACTGTAAGCTCCAATAGGGTAGGGACTGATGTGAATGGGTTCTCTGTACAGCGCTGCGCTATTAGTGACACTATATAAATAAATGATAATGAGGATGATGATGATATGTGTTTACTATGCCTATACACATAGCCAGCTTTCACACTTGATTGGCAGATTAATGCATCATTATTGCTAAGTTTGATAACAGTTGTCTAATACAATGACACTGGTAGAGAAAACCACTATAGACATTCACATAAGCAGCTCTCATCATCATCATTTATTGCATAAGACTTCTTTAATTATACTAAGTTTTTGAGCAGGTCTGCATTATACTTAATTATATAAGGGAGATGTACTTTTAGTAAAAAGTAGCTCTCCAATTTCAAAAGTACATCAACGTAGTATTAATACTTAGATTTAAAGATTTTCTGGGATAAATGAAATACATTCCCAGCAGCCATCTCCCTTTGCCTCTATCTTATTGCATATTTTGTCCTAATGTGCTTTCATATTTACATGTCACCATGTTTCCATTGGCTAGTACCTTAAAGTCAGATGTCTGTCAAGCAAACTGACCAGTGACAGAATTGCTTTGTGAGGTTTACATCTTTATGACATCAAATGCTTCACATGAAAAATGCAGTTCATTGTCAAAAATCAGCTATATTAGGAGAGTGGGAATTGTGTTTTAGCATCAATTACACACTAAATATGCTGTCATTGTGTATGTTTAATGGATGTCTTTCAGTTTTAAAGATAGACAGACGGATAGATAGATAGAAAGATAGAAAGATAGATAGATAGAAAGATAGATAGATAGATAGATAGACAGACAGACAGACTGATTTCAACTGGAAGCAGTGCTTACATATTGCTTAATTTTTGGTGGTTATTAAATAGTATGGGTAGGCAAGAAAAGTGCATATATCTTTTATTAGCATAAACTTACCCAAATGCGCTCTTGCATATTTAAGGCATTCAAAGTAATAATATTTCACAGCATTAATACAGTTATGTACTAGACTGGACAATGGTAAGCAGAGCCAGTACTTATATCAACAATGGCCTTATCTGTGTGAAGTTTGTATGTTCTCCCTGTGTTTGCGTGGGTTTCCTCCGGGTGCTGTGGTTTCCTCCCACACTCCAAAAAACATACTGTTAGGTTAATTGGCTGCTATCAAAATTGACCCTAGTCTCTCCCTCTCTGTCTGTGTGTGAGTGTGTGTCTATATTAGGGAATTTAGACTGTAAGCTCCAATAGGGTAGGGACTGATGTGAATGGGTTCTCTGTACAGCGCTGCGCTATTAGTGACACTATATAAATAAATGATAATTAGGATGATGATGATATGTGTTTACTATGCCTATACACATAGCCAGCTTTCACACTTGATTGGCAGATTAATGCATCATTATTGCTAAGTTTGATAACAGTTGTCTAATACAATGACACTGGTAGAGAAAACCACTATAGACATTCACATAAGCAGCTCTCATCATCATCATTTATTGCATAAGACTTCTTTAATTATACTAAGTTTTTGAGCAGGTCTGCATTATACTTAATTATATAAGGGAGATGTACTTTTAGTAAAAAGTAGCTCTCCAATTTCAAAAGTACATCAACGTAGTATTAATACTTAGATTTAAAGATTTTCTGGGATAAATGAAATACATTCCCAGCAGCCATCTCCCTTTGCCTCTATCTTATTGCATATTTTGTCCTAATGTGCTTTCATATTTACATGTCACCATGTTTCCATTGGCTAGTACCTTAAAGTCAGATGTCTGTCAAGCAAACTGACCAGTGACAGAATTGCTTTGTGAGGTTTACATCTTTATGACATCAAATGCTTCACATGAAAAATGCAGTTCATTGTCAAAAATCAGCTATATTAGGAGAGTGGGAATTGTGTTTTAGCATCAATTACACACTAAATATGCTGTCATTGTGTATGTTTAATGGATGTCTTTCAGTTTTAAAGATAGACAGACGGATAGATAGATAGAAAGATAGAAAGATAGATAGATAGAAAGATAGATAGATAGATAGACAGACAGACAGACTGATTTCAACTGGAAGCAGTGCTTACATATTGCTTAATTTTTGGTGGTTATTAAATAGTATGGGTAGGCAAGAAAAGTGCATATATCTTTTATTAGCATAAACTTACCCAAATGCGCTCTTGCATATTTAAGGCATTCAAAGTAATAATATTTCACAGCATTAATACAGTTATGTACTAGACTGGACAATGGTAAGCAGAGCCAGTACTTATATCAACAATGGCCTTATCTGTGTGAAGTTTGTATGTTCTCCCTGTGTTTGCGTGGGTTTCCTCCGGGTGCTGTGGTTTCCTCCCACACTCCAAAAAACATACTGTTAGGTTAATTGGCTGCTATCAAAATTGACCCTAGTCTCTCCCTCTCTGTCTGTGTGTGAGTGTGTGTCTATATTAGGGAATTTAGACTGTAAGCTCCAATAGGGTAGGGACTGATGTGAATGGGTTCTCTGTACAGCGCTGCGCTATTAGTGACACTATATAAATAAATGATAATGAGGATGATGATGATATGTGTTTACTATGCCTATACACATAGCCAGCTTTCACACTTGATTGGCAGATTAATGCATCATTATTGCTAAGTTTGATAACAGTTGTCTAATACAATGACACTGGTAGAGAAAACCACTATAGACATTCACATAAGCAGCTCTCATCATCATCATTTATTGCATAAGACTTCTTTAATTATACTAAGTTTTTGAGCAGGTCTGCATTATACTTAATTATATAAGGGAGATGTACTTTTAGTAAAAAGTAGCTCTCCAATTTCAAAAGTACATCAACGTAGTATTAATACTTAGATTTAAAGATTTTCTGGGATAAATGAAATACATTCCCAGCAGCCATCTCCCTTTGCCTCTATCTTATTGCATATTTTGTCCTAATGTGCTTTCATATTTACATGTCACCATGTTTCCATTGGCTAGTACCTTAAAGTCAGATGTCTGTCAAGCAAACTGACCAGTGACAGAATTGCTTTGTGAGGTTTACATCTTTATGACATCAAATGCTTCACATGAAAAATGCAGTTCATTGTCAAAAATCAGCTATATTAGGAGAGTGGGAATTGTGTTTTAGCATCAATTACACACTAAATATGCTGTCATTGTGTATGTTTAATGGATGTCTTTCAGTTTTAAAGATAGACAGACGGATAGATAGATAGAAAGATAGAAAGATAGATAGATAGAAAGATAGATAGATAGATAGATAGACAGACAGACAGACTGATTTCAACTGGAAGCAGTGCTTACATATTGCTTAATTTTTGGTGGTTATTAAATAGTATGGGTAGGCAAGAAAAGTGCATATATCTTTTATTAGCATAAACTTACCCAAATGCGCTCTTGCATATTTAAGGCATTCAAAGTAATAATATTTCACAGCATTAATACAGTTATGTACTAGACTGGACAATGGTAAGCAGAGCCAGTACTTATATCAACAATGGCCTTATCTGTGTGAAGTTTGTATGTTCTCCCTGTGTTTGCGTGGGTTTCCTCCGGGTGCTGTGGTTTCCTCCCACACTCCAAAAAACATACTGTTAGGTTAATTGGCTGCTATCAAAATTGACCCTAGTCTCTCCCTCTCTGTCTGTGTGTGAGTGTGTGTCTATATTAGGGAATTTAGACTGTAAGCTCCAATAGGGTAGGGACTGATGTGAATGGGTTCTCTGTACAGCGCTGCGCTATTAGTGACACTATATAAATAAATGATAATTAGGATGATGATGATATGTGTTTACTATGCCTATACACATAGCCAGCTTTCACACTTGATTGGCAGATTAATGCATCATTATTGCTAAGTTTGATAACAGTTGTCTAATACAATGACACTGGTAGAGAAAACCACTATAGACATTCACATAAGCAGCTCTCATCATCATCATTTATTGCATAAGACTTCTTTAATTATACTAAGTTTTTGAGCAGGTCTGCATTATACTTAATTATATAAGGGAGATGTACTTTTAGTAAAAAGTAGCTCTCCAATTTCAAAAGTACATCAACGTAGTATTAATACTTAGATTTAAAGATTTTCTGGGATAAATGAAATACATTCCCAGCAGCCATCTCCCTTTGCCTCTATCTTATTGCATATTTTGTCCTAATGTGCTTTCATATTTACATGTCACCATGTTTCCATTGGCTAGTACCTTAAAGTCAGATGTCTGTCAAGCAAACTGACCAGTGACAGAATTGCTTTGTGAGGTTTACATCTTTATGACATCAAATGCTTCACATGAAAAATGCAGTTCATTGTCAAAAATCAGCTATATTAGGAGAGTGGGAATTGTGTTTTAGCATCAATTACACACTAAATATGCTGTCATTGTGTATGTTTAATGGATGTCTTTCAGTTTTAAAGATAGACAGACGGATAGATAGATAGAAAGATAGAAAGATAGATAGATAGAAAGATAGATAGATAGATAGACAGACAGACAGACTGATTTCAACTGGAAGCAGTGCTTACATATTGCTTAATTTTTGGTGGTTATTAAATAGTATGGGTAGGCAAGAAAAGTGCATATATCTTTTATTAGCATAAACTTACCCAAATGCGCTCTTGCATATTTAAGGCATTCAAAGTAATAATATTTCACAGCATTAATACAGTTATGTACTAGACTGGACAATGGTAAGCAGAGCCAGTACTTATATCAACAATGGCCTTATCTGTGTGAAGTTTGTATGTTCTCCCTGTGTTTGCGTGGGTTTCCTCCGGGTGCTGTGGTTTCCTCCCACACTCCAAAAAACATACTGTTAGGTTAATTGGCTGCTATCAAAATTGACCCTAGTCTCTCCCTCTCTGTCTGTGTGTGAGTGTGTGTCTATATTAGGGAATTTAGACTGTAAGCTCCAATAGGGTAGGGACTGATGTGAATGGGTTCTCTGTACAGCGCTGCGCTATTAGTGACACTATATAAATAAATGATAATGAGGATGATGATGATATGTGTTTACTATGCCTATACACATAGCCAGCTTTCACACTTGATTGGCAGATTAATGCATCATTATTGCTAAGTTTGATAACAGTTGTCTAATACAATGACACTGGTAGAGAAAACCACTATAGACATTCACATAAGCAGCTCTCATCATCATCATTTATTGCATAAGACTTCTTTAATTATACTAAGTTTTTGAGCAGGTCTGCATTATACTTAATTATATAAGGGAGATGTACTTTTAGTAAAAAGTAGCTCTCCAATTTCAAAAGTACATCAACGTAGTATTAATACTTAGATTTAAAGATTTTCTGGGATAAATGAAATACATTCCCAGCAGCCATCTCCCTTTGCCTCTATCTTATTGCATATTTTGTCCTAATGTGCTTTCATATTTACATGTCACCATGTTTCCATTGGCTAGTACCTTAAAGTCAGATGTCTGTCAAGCAAACTGACCAGTGACAGAATTGCTTTGTGAGGTTTACATCTTTATGACATCAAATGCTTCACATGAAAAATGCAGTTCATTGTCAAAAATCAGCTATATTAGGAGAGTGGGAATTGTGTTTTAGCATCAATTACACACTAAATATGCTGTCATTGTGTATGTTTAATGGATGTCTTTCAGTTTTAAAGATAGACAGACGGATAGATAGATAGAAAGATAGAAAGATAGATAGATAGAAAGATAGATAGATAGATAGATAGACAGACAGACAGACTGATTTCAACTGGAAGCAGTGCTTACATATTGCTTAATTTTTGGTGGTTATTAAATAGTATGGGTAGGCAAGAAAAGTGCATATATCTTTTATTAGCATAAACTTACCCAAATGCGCTCTTGCATATTTAAGGCATTCAAAGTAATAATATTTCACAGCATTAATACAGTTATGTACTAGACTGGACAATGGTAAGCAGAGCCAGTACTTATATCAACAATGGCCTTATCTGTGTGAAGTTTGTATGTTCTCCCTGTGTTTGCGTGGGTTTCCTCCGGGTGCTGTGGTTTCCTCCCACACTCCAAAAAACATACTGTTAGGTTAATTGGCTGCTATCAAAATTGACCCTAGTCTCTCCCTCTCTGTCTGTGTGTGAGTGTGTGTCTATATTAGGGAATTTAGACTGTAAGCTCCAATAGGGTAGGGACTGATGTGAATGGGTTCTCTGTACAGCGCTGCGCTATTAGTGACACTATATAAATAAATGATAATTAGGATGATGATGATATGTGTTTACTATGCCTATACACATAGCCAGCTTTCACACTTGATTGGCAGATTAATGCATCATTATTGCTAAGTTTGATAACAGTTGTCTAATACAATGACACTGGTAGAGAAAACCACTATAGACATTCACATAAGCAGCTCTCATCATCATCATTTATTGCATAAGACTTCTTTAATTATACTAAGTTTTTGAGCAGGTCTGCATTATACTTAATTATATAAGGGAGATGTACTTTTAGTAAAAAGTAGCTCTCCAATTTCAAAAGTACATCAACGTAGTATTAATACTTAGATTTAAAGATTTTCTGGGATAAATGAAATACATTCCCAGCAGCCATCTCCCTTTGCCTCTATCTTATTGCATATTTTGTCCTAATGTGCTTTCATATTTACATGTCACCATGTTTCCATTGGCTAGTACCTTAAAGTCAGATGTCTGTCAAGCAAACTGACCAGTGACAGAATTGCTTTGTGAGGTTTACATCTTTATGACATCAAATGCTTCACATGAAAAATGCAGTTCATTGTCAAAAATCAGCTATATTAGGAGAGTGGGAATTGTGTTTTAGCATCAATTACACACTAAATATGCTGTCATTGTGTATGTTTAATGGATGTCTTTCAGTTTTAAAGATAGACAGACGGATAGATAGATAGAAAGATAGAAAGATAGATAGATAGAAAGATAGATAGATAGATAGACAGACAGACAGACTGATTTCAACTGGAAGCAGTGCTTACATATTGCTTAATTTTTGGTGGTTATTAAATAGTATGGGTAGGCAAGAAAAGTGCATATATCTTTTATTAGCATAAACTTACCCAAATGCGCTCTTGCATATTTAAGGCATTCAAAGTAATAATATTTCACAGCATTAATACAGTTATGTACTAGACTGGACAATGGTAAGCAGAGCCAGTACTTATATCAACAATGGCCTTATCTGTGTGAAGTTTGTATGTTCTCCCTGTGTTTGCGTGGGTTTCCTCCGGGTGCTGTGGTTTCCTCCCACACTCCAAAAAACATACTGTTAGGTTAATTGGCTGCTATCAAAATTGACCCTAGTCTCTCCCTCTCTGTCTGTGTGTGAGTGTGTGTCTATATTAGGGAATTTAGACTGTAAGCTCCAATAGGGTAGGGACTGATGTGAATGGGTTCTCTGTACAGCGCTGCGCTATTAGTGACACTATATAAATAAATGATAATGAGGATGATGATGATATGTGTTTACTATGCCTATACACATAGCCAGCTTTCACACTTGATTGGCAGATTAATGCATCATTATTGCTAAGTTTGATAACAGTTGTCTAATACAATGACACTGGTAGAGAAAACCACTATAGACATTCACATAAGCAGCTCTCATCATCATCATTTATTGCATAAGACTTCTTTAATTATACTAAGTTTTTGAGCAGGTCTGCATTATACTTAATTATATAAGGGAGATGTACTTTTAGTAAAAAGTAGCTCTCCAATTTCAAAAGTACATCAACGTAGTATTAATACTTAGATTTAAAGATTTTCTGGGATAAATGAAATACATTCCCAGCAGCCATCTCCCTTTGCCTCTATCTTATTGCATATTTTGTCCTAATGTGCTTTCATATTTACATGTCACCATGTTTCCATTGGCTAGTACCTTAAAGTCAGATGTCTGTCAAGCAAACTGACCAGTGACAGAATTGCTTTGTGAGGTTTACATCTTTATGACATCAAATGCTTCACATGAAAAATGCAGTTCATTGTCAAAAATCAGCTATATTAGGAGAGTGGGAATTGTGTTTTAGCATCAATTACACACTAAATATGCTGTCATTGTGTATGTTTAATGGATGTCTTTCAGTTTTAAAGATAGACAGACGGATAGATAGATAGAAAGATAGAAAGATAGATAGATAGAAAGATAGATAGATAGATAGATAGACAGACAGACAGACTGATTTCAACTGGAAGCAGTGCTTACATATTGCTTAATTTTTGGTGGTTATTAAATAGTATGGGTAGGCAAGAAAAGTGCATATATCTTTTATTAGCATAAACTTACCCAAATGCGCTCTTGCATATTTAAGGCATTCAAAGTAATAATATTTCACAGCATTAATACAGTTATGTACTAGACTGGACAATGGTAAGCAGAGCCAGTACTTATATCAACAATGGCCTTATCTGTGTGAAGTTTGTATGTTCTCCCTGTGTTTGCGTGGGTTTCCTCCGGGTGCTGTGGTTTCCTCCCACACTCCAAAAAACATACTGTTAGGTTAATTGGCTGCTATCAAAATTGACCCTAGTCTCTCCCTCTCTGTCTGTGTGTGAGTGTGTGTCTATATTAGGGAATTTAGACTGTAAGCTCCAATAGGGTAGGGACTGATGTGAATGGGTTCTCTGTACAGCGCTGCGCTATTAGTGACACTATATAAATAAATGATAATTAGGATGATGATGATATGTGTTTACTATGCCTATACACATAGCCAGCTTTCACACTTGATTGGCAGATTAATGCATCATTATTGCTAAGTTTGATAACAGTTGTCTAATACAATGACACTGGTAGAGAAAACCACTATAGACATTCACATAAGCAGCTCTCATCATCATCATTTATTGCATAAGACTTCTTTAATTATACTAAGTTTTTGAGCAGGTCTGCATTATACTTAATTATATAAGGGAGATGTACTTTTAGTAAAAAGTAGCTCTCCAATTTCAAAAGTACATCAACGTAGTATTAATACTTAGATTTAAAGATTTTCTGGGATAAATGAAATACATTCCCAGCAGCCATCTCCCTTTGCCTCTATCTTATTGCATATTTTGTCCTAATGTGCTTTCATATTTACATGTCACCATGTTTCCATTGGCTAGTACCTTAAAGTCAGATGTCTGTCAAGCAAACTGACCAGTGACAGAATTGCTTTGTGAGGTTTACATCTTTATGACATCAAATGCTTCACATGAAAAATGCAGTTCATTGTCAAAAATCAGCTATATTAGGAGAGTGGGAATTGTGTTTTAGCATCAATTACACACTAAATATGCTGTCATTGTGTATGTTTAATGGATGTCTTTCAGTTTTAAAGATAGACAGACGGATAGATAGATAGAAAGATAGAAAGATAGATAGATAGAAAGATAGATAGATAGATAGACAGACAGACAGACTGATTTCAACTGGAAGCAGTGCTTACATATTGCTTAATTTTTGGTGGTTATTAAATAGTATGGGTAGGCAAGAAAAGTGCATATATCTTTTATTAGCATAAACTTACCCAAATGCGCTCTTGCATATTTAAGGCATTCAAAGTAATAATATTTCACAGCATTAATACAGTTATGTACTAGACTGGACAATGGTAAGCAGAGCCAGTACTTATATCAACAATGGCCTTATCTGTGTGAAGTTTGTATGTTCTCCCTGTGTTTGCGTGGGTTTCCTCCGGGTGCTGTGGTTTCCTCCCACACTCCAAAAAACATACTGTTAGGTTAATTGGCTGCTATCAAAATTGACCCTAGTCTCTCCCTCTCTGTCTGTGTGTGAGTGTGTGTCTATATTAGGGAATTTAGACTGTAAGCTCCAATAGGGTAGGGACTGATGTGAATGGGTTCTCTGTACAGCGCTGCGCTATTAGTGACACTATATAAATAAATGATAATGAGGATGATGATGATATGTGTTTACTATGCCTATACACATAGCCAGCTTTCACACTTGATTGGCAGATTAATGCATCATTATTGCTAAGTTTGATAACAGTTGTCTAATACAATGACACTGGTAGAGAAAACCACTATAGACATTCACATAAGCAGCTCTCATCATCATCATTTATTGCATAAGACTTCTTTAATTATACTAAGTTTTTGAGCAGGTCTGCATTATACTTAATTATATAAGGGAGATGTACTTTTAGTAAAAAGTAGCTCTCCAATTTCAAAAGTACATCAACGTAGTATTAATACTTAGATTTAAAGATTTTCTGGGATAAATGAAATACATTCCCAGCAGCCATCTCCCTTTGCCTCTATCTTATTGCATATTTTGTCCTAATGTGCTTTCATATTTACATGTCACCATGTTTCCATTGGCTAGTACCTTAAAGTCAGATGTCTGTCAAGCAAACTGACCAGTGACAGAATTGCTTTGTGAGGTTTACATCTTTATGACATCAAATGCTTCACATGAAAAATGCAGTTCATTGTCAAAAATCAGCTATATTAGGAGAGTGGGAATTGTGTTTTAGCATCAATTACACACTAAATATGCTGTCATTGTGTATGTTTAATGGATGTCTTTCAGTTTTAAAGATAGACAGACGGATAGATAGATAGAAAGATAGAAAGATAGATAGATAGAAAGATAGATAGATAGATAGATAGACAGACAGACAGACTGATTTCAACTGGAAGCAGTGCTTACATATTGCTTAATTTTTGGTGGTTATTAAATAGTATGGGTAGGCAAGAAAAGTGCATATATCTTTTATTAGCATAAACTTACCCAAATGCGCTCTTGCATATTTAAGGCATTCAAAGTAATAATATTTCACAGCATTAATACAGTTATGTACTAGACTGGACAATGGTAAGCAGAGCCAGTACTTATATCAACAATGGCCTTATCTGTGTGAAGTTTGTATGTTCTCCCTGTGTTTGCGTGGGTTTCCTCCGGGTGCTGTGGTTTCCTCCCACACTCCAAAAAACATACTGTTAGGTTAATTGGCTGCTATCAAAATTGACCCTAGTCTCTCCCTCTCTGTCTGTGTGTGAGTGTGTGTCTATATTAGGGAATTTAGACTGTAAGCTCCAATAGGGTAGGGACTGATGTGAATGGGTTCTCTGTACAGCGCTGCGCTATTAGTGACACTATATAAATAAATGATAATTAGGATGATGATGATATGTGTTTACTATGCCTATACACATAGCCAGCTTTCACACTTGATTGGCAGATTAATGCATCATTATTGCTAAGTTTGATAACAGTTGTCTAATACAATGACACTGGTAGAGAAAACCACTATAGACATTCACATAAGCAGCTCTCATCATCATCATTTATTGCATAAGACTTCTTTAATTATACTAAGTTTTTGAGCAGGTCTGCATTATACTTAATTATATAAGGGAGATGTACTTTTAGTAAAAAGTAGCTCTCCAATTTCAAAAGTACATCAACGTAGTATTAATACTTAGATTTAAAGATTTTCTGGGATAAATGAAATACATTCCCAGCAGCCATCTCCCTTTGCCTCTATCTTATTGCATATTTTGTCCTAATGTGCTTTCATATTTACATGTCACCATGTTTCCATTGGCTAGTACCTTAAAGTCAGATGTCTGTCAAGCAAACTGACCAGTGACAGAATTGCTTTGTGAGGTTTACATCTTTATGACATCAAATGCTTCACATGAAAAATGCAGTTCATTGTCAAAAATCAGCTATATTAGGAGAGTGGGAATTGTGTTTTAGCATCAATTACACACTAAATATGCTGTCATTGTGTATGTTTAATGGATGTCTTTCAGTTTTAAAGATAGACAGACGGATAGATAGATAGAAAGATAGAAAGATAGATAGATAGAAAGATAGATAGATAGATAGACAGACAGACAGACTGATTTCAACTGGAAGCAGTGCTTACATATTGCTTAATTTTTGGTGGTTATTAAATAGTATGGGTAGGCAAGAAAAGTGCATATATCTTTTATTAGCATAAACTTACCCAAATGCGCTCTTGCATATTTAAGGCATTCAAAGTAATAATATTTCACAGCATTAATACAGTTATGTACTAGACTGGACAATGGTAAGCAGAGCCAGTACTTATATCAACAATGGCCTTATCTGTGTGAAGTTTGTATGTTCTCCCTGTGTTTGCGTGGGTTTCCTCCGGGTGCTGTGGTTTCCTCCCACACTCCAAAAAACATACTGTTAGGTTAATTGGCTGCTATCAAAATTGACCCTAGTCTCTCCCTCTCTGTCTGTGTGTGAGTGTGTGTCTATATTAGGGAATTTAGACTGTAAGCTCCAATAGGGTAGGGACTGATGTGAATGGGTTCTCTGTACAGCGCTGCGCTATTAGTGACACTATATAAATAAATGATAATGAGGATGATGATGATATGTGTTTACTATGCCTATACACATAGCCAGCTTTCACACTTGATTGGCAGATTAATGCATCATTATTGCTAAGTTTGATAACAGTTGTCTAATACAATGACACTGGTAGAGAAAACCACTATAGACATTCACATAAGCAGCTCTCATCATCATCATTTATTGCATAAGACTTCTTTAATTATACTAAGTTTTTGAGCAGGTCTGCATTATACTTAATTATATAAGGGAGATGTACTTTTAGTAAAAAGTAGCTCTCCAATTTCAAAAGTACATCAACGTAGTATTAATACTTAGATTTAAAGATTTTCTGGGATAAATGAAATACATTCCCAGCAGCCATCTCCCTTTGCCTCTATCTTATTGCATATTTTGTCCTAATGTGCTTTCATATTTACATGTCACCATGTTTCCATTGGCTAGTACCTTAAAGTCAGATGTCTGTCAAGCAAACTGACCAGTGACAGAATTGCTTTGTGAGGTTTACATCTTTATGACATCAAATGCTTCACATGAAAAATGCAGTTCATTGTCAAAAATCAGCTATATTAGGAGAGTGGGAATTGTGTTTTAGCATCAATTACACACTAAATATGCTGTCATTGTGTATGTTTAATGGATGTCTTTCAGTTTTAAAGATAGACAGACGGATAGATAGATAGAAAGATAGAAAGATAGATAGATAGAAAGATAGATAGATAGATAGATAGACAGACAGACAGACTGATTTCAACTGGAAGCAGTGCTTACATATTGCTTAATTTTTGGTGGTTATTAAATAGTATGGGTAGGCAAGAAAAGTGCATATATCTTTTATTAGCATAAACTTACCCAAATGCGCTCTTGCATATTTAAGGCATTCAAAGTAATAATATTTCACAGCATTAATACAGTTATGTACTAGACTGGACAATGGTAAGCAGAGCCAGTACTTATATCAACAATGGCCTTATCTGTGTGAAGTTTGTATGTTCTCCCTGTGTTTGCGTGGGTTTCCTCCGGGTGCTGTGGTTTCCTCCCACACTCCAAAAAACATACTGTTAGGTTAATTGGCTGCTATCAAAATTGACCCTAGTCTCTCCCTCTCTGTCTGTGTGTGAGTGTGTGTCTATATTAGGGAATTTAGACTGTAAGCTCCAATAGGGTAGGGACTGATGTGAATGGGTTCTCTGTACAGCGCTGCGCTATTAGTGACACTATATAAATAAATGATAATTAGGATGATGATGATATGTGTTTACTATGCCTATACACATAGCCAGCTTTCACACTTGATTGGCAGATTAATGCATCATTATTGCTAAGTTTGATAACAGTTGTCTAATACAATGACACTGGTAGAGAAAACCACTATAGACATTCACATAAGCAGCTCTCATCATCATCATTTATTGCATAAGACTTCTTTAATTATACTAAGTTTTTGAGCAGGTCTGCATTATACTTAATTATATAAGGGAGATGTACTTTTAGTAAAAAGTAGCTCTCCAATTTCAAAAGTACATCAACGTAGTATTAATACTTAGATTTAAAGATTTTCTGGGATAAATGAAATACATTCCCAGCAGCCATCTCCCTTTGCCTCTATCTTATTGCATATTTTGTCCTAATGTGCTTTCATATTTACATGTCACCATGTTTCCATTGGCTAGTACCTTAAAGTCAGATGTCTGTCAAGCAAACTGACCAGTGACAGAATTGCTTTGTGAGGTTTACATCTTTATGACATCAAATGCTTCACATGAAAAATGCAGTTCATTGTCAAAAATCAGCTATATTAGGAGAGTGGGAATTGTGTTTTAGCATCAATTACACACTAAATATGCTGTCATTGTGTATGTTTAATGGATGTCTTTCAGTTTTAAAGATAGACAGACGGATAGATAGATAGAAAGATAGAAAGATAGATAGATAGAAAGATAGATAGATAGATAGACAGACAGACAGACTGATTTCAACTGGAAGCAGTGCTTACATATTGCTTAATTTTTGGTGGTTATTAAATAGTATGGGTAGGCAAGAAAAGTGCATATATCTTTTATTAGCATAAACTTACCCAAATGCGCTCTTGCATATTTAAGGCATTCAAAGTAATAATATTTCACAGCATTAATACAGTTATGTACTAGACTGGACAATGGTAAGCAGAGCCAGTACTTATATCAACAATGGCCTTATCTGTGTGAAGTTTGTATGTTCTCCCTGTGTTTGCGTGGGTTTCCTCCGGGTGCTGTGGTTTCCTCCCACACTCCAAAAAACATACTGTTAGGTTAATTGGCTGCTATCAAAATTGACCCTAGTCTCTCCCTCTCTGTCTGTGTGTGAGTGTGTGTCTATATTAGGGAATTTAGACTGTAAGCTCCAATAGGGTAGGGACTGATGTGAATGGGTTCTCTGTACAGCGCTGCGCTATTAGTGACACTATATAAATAAATGATAATGAGGATGATGATGATATGTGTTTACTATGCCTATACACATAGCCAGCTTTCACACTTGATTGGCAGATTAATGCATCATTATTGCTAAGTTTGATAACAGTTGTCTAATACAATGACACTGGTAGAGAAAACCACTATAGACATTCACATAAGCAGCTCTCATCATCATCATTTATTGCATAAGACTTCTTTAATTATACTAAGTTTTTGAGCAGGTCTGCATTATACTTAATTATATAAGGGAGATGTACTTTTAGTAAAAAGTAGCTCTCCAATTTCAAAAGTACATCAACGTAGTATTAATACTTAGATTTAAAGATTTTCTGGGATAAATGAAATACATTCCCAGCAGCCATCTCCCTTTGCCTCTATCTTATTGCATATTTTGTCCTAATGTGCTTTCATATTTACATGTCACCATGTTTCCATTGGCTAGTACCTTAAAGTCAGATGTCTGTCAAGCAAACTGACCAGTGACAGAATTGCTTTGTGAGGTTTACATCTTTATGACATCAAATGCTTCACATGAAAAATGCAGTTCATTGTCAAAAATCAGCTATATTAGGAGAGTGGGAATTGTGTTTTAGCATCAATTACACACTAAATATGCTGTCATTGTGTATGTTTAATGGATGTCTTTCAGTTTTAAAGATAGACAGACGGATAGATAGATAGAAAGATAGAAAGATAGATAGATAGAAAGATAGATAGATAGACAGACAGACTGATTTCAACTGGAAGCAGTGCTTACATATTGCTTAATTTTTGGTGGTTATTAAATAGTATGGGTAGGCAAGAAAAGTGCATATATCTTTTATTAGCATAAACTTACCCAAATGCGCTCTTGCATATTTAAGGCATTCAAAGTAATAATATTTCACAGCATTAATACAGTTATGTACTAGACTGGACAATGGTAAGCAGAGACAGTACTTATATCAACAATGGCCTTATCTGTGTGAAGTTTGTATGTTCTCCCTGTGTTTGCGTGGGTTTCCTCCGGGTGCTGTGGTTTCCTCCCACACTCCAAAAAACATACTGTTAGGTTAATTGGCTGCTATCAAAATTGACCCTAGTCTCTCCCTCTCTGTCTGTGTGTGAGTGTGTGTCTATATTAGGGAATTTAGACTGTAAGCTCCAATAGGGTAGGGACTGATGTGAATGGGTTCTCTGTACAGCGCTGCGCTATTAGTGACACTATATAAATAAATGATAATGAGGATGATGATGATATGTGTTTACTATGCCTATACACATAGCCAGCTTTCACACTTGATTGGCAGATTAATGCATCATTATTGCTAAGTTTGATAACAGTTGTCTAATACAATGACACTGGTAGAGAAAACCACTATAGACATTCACATAAGCAGCTCTCATCATCATCATTTATTGCATAAGACTTCTTTAATTATACTAAGTTTTTGAGCAGGTCTGCATTATACTTAATTATATAAGGGAGATGTACTTTTAGTAAAAAGTAGCTCTCCAATTTCAAAAGTACATCAACGTAGTATTAATACTTAGATTTAAAGATTTTCTGGGATAAATGAAATACATTCCCAGCAGCCATCTCCCTTTGCCTCTATCTTATTGCATATTTTGTCCTAATGTGCTTTCATATTTACATGTCACCATGTTTCCATTGGCTAGTACCTTAAAGTCAGATGTCTGTCAAGCAAACTGACCAGTGACAGAATTGCTTTGTGAGGTTTACATCTTTATGACATCAAATGCTTCACATGAAAAATGCAGTTCATTGTCAAAAATCAGCTATATTAGGAGAGTGGGAATTGTGTTTTAGCATCAATTACACACTAAATATGCTGTCATTGTGTATGTTTAATGGATGTCTTTCAGTTTTAAAGATAGACAGACGGATAGATAGATAGAAAGATAGAAAGATAGATAGATAGAAAGATAGATAGATAGACAGACAGACAGACTGATTTCAACTGGAAGCAGTGCTTACATATTGCTTAATTTTTGGTGGTTATTAAATAGTATGGGTAGGCAAGAAAAGTGCATATATCTTTTATTAGCATAAACTTACCCAAATACGCTCTTGCATATTTAAGGCATTCAAAGTAATAATATTTCACAGCATTAATACAGTTATGTACTAGACTGGACAATGGTAAGCAGAGCCAGTACTTATATCAACAATGGCCTTATCTGTGTGAAGTTTGTATGTTCTCCCTGTGTTTGCGTGGGTTTCCTCCGGGTGCTGTGGTTTCCTCCCACACTCCAAAAAACATACTGTTAGGTTAATTGGCTGCTATCAAAATTGACCCTAGTCTCTCCCTCTCTGTCTGTGTGTGAGTGTGTGTCTATATTAGGGAATTTAGACTGTAAGCTCCAATAGGGTAGGGACTGATGTGAATGGGTTCTCTGTACAGCGCTGCGCTATTAGTGACACTATATAAATAAATGATAATGAGGATGATGATGATATGTGTTTACTATGCCTATACACATAGCCAGCTTTCACACTTGATTGGCAGATTAATGCATCATTATTGCTAAGTTTGATAACAGTTGTCTAATACAATGACACTGGTAGAGAAAACCACTATAGACATTCACATAAGCAGCTCTCATCATCATCATTTATTGCATAAGACTTCTTTAATTATACTAAGTTTTTGAGCAGGTCTGCATTATACTTAATTATATAAGGGAGATGTACTTTTAGTAAAAAGTAGCTCTCCAATTTCAAAAGTACATCAACGTAGTATTAATACTTAGATTTAAAGATTTTCTGGGATAAATGAAATACATTCCCAGCAGCCATCTCCCTTTGCCTCTATCTTATTGCATATTTTGTCCTAATGTGCTTTCATATTTACATGTCACCATGTTTCCATTGGCTAGTACCTTAAAGTCAGATGTCTGTCAAGCAAACTGACCAGTGACAGAATTGCTTTGTGAGGTTTACATCTTTATGACATCAAATGCTTCACATGAAAAATGCAGTTCATTGTCAAAAATCAGCTATATTAGGAGAGTGGGAATTGTGTTTTAGCATCAATTACACACTAAATATGCTGTCATTGTGTATGTTTAATGGATGTCTTTCAGTTTTAAAGATAGACAGACGGATAGATAGATAGAAAGATAGAAAGATAGATAGATAGAAAGATAGATAGATAGATAGACAGACAGACAGACTGATTTCAACTGGAAGCAGTGCTTACATATTGCTTAATTTTTGGTGGTTATTAAATAGTATGGGTAGGCAAGAAAAGTGCATATATCTTTTATTAGCATAAACTTACCCAAATGCGCTCTTGCATATTTAAGGCATTCAAAGTAATAATATTTCACAGCATTAATACAGTTATGTACTAGACTGGACAATGGTAAGCAGAGCCAGTACTTATATCAACAATGGCCTTATCTGTGTGAAGTTTGTATGTTCTCCCTGTGTTTGCGTGGGTTTCCTCCGGGTGCTGTGGTTTCCTCCCACACTCCAAAAAACATACTGTTAGGTTAATTGGCTGCTATCAAAATTGACCCTAGTCTCTCCCTCTCTGTCTGTGTGTGAGTGTGTGTCTATATTAGGGAATTTAGACTGTAAGCTCCAATAGGGTAGGGACTGATGTGAATGGGTTCTCTGTACAGCGCTGCGCTATTAGTGACACTATATAAATAAATGATAATGAGGATGATGATGATATGTGTTTACTATGCCTATACACATAGCCAGCTTTCACACTTGATTGGCAGATTAATGCATCATTATTGCTAAGTTTGATAACAGTTGTCTAATACAATGACACTGGTAGAGAAAACCACTATAGACATTCACATAAGCAGCTCTCATCATCATCATTTATTGCATAAGACTTCTTTAATTATACTAAGTTTTTGAGCAGGTCTGCATTATACTTAATTATATAAGGGAGATGTACTTTTAGTAAAAAGTAGCTCTCCAATTTCAAAAGTACATCAACGTAGTATTAATACTTAGATTTAAAGATTTTCTGGGATAAATGAAATACATTCCCAGCAGCCATCTCCCTTTGCCTCTATCTTATTGCATATTTTGTCCTAATGTGCTTTCATATTTACATGTCACCATGTTTCCATTGGCTAGTACCTTAAAGTCAGATGTCTGTCAAGCAAACTGACCAGTGACAGAATTGCTTTGTGAGGTTTACATCTTTATGACATCAAATGCTTCACATGAAAAATGCAGTTCATTGTCAAAAATCAGCTATATTAGGAGAGTGGGAATTGTGTTTTAGCATCAATTACACACTAAATATGCTGTCATTGTGTATGTTTAATGGATGTCTTTCAGTTTTAAAGATAGACAGACGGATAGATAGATAGAAAGATAGAAAGATAGATAGATAGAAAGATAGATAGATAGACAGACAGACTGATTTCAACTGGAAGCAGTGCTTACATATTGCTTAATTTTTGGTGGTTATTAAATAGTATGGGTAGGCAAGAAAAGTGCATATATCTTTTATTAGCATAAACTTACCCAAATACGCTCTTGCATATTTAAGGCATTCAAAGTAATAATATTTCACAGCATTAATACAGTTATGTACTAGACTGGACAATGGTAAGCAGAGCCAGTACTTATATCAACAATGGCCTTATCTGTGTGAAGTTTGTATGTTCTCCCTGTGTTTGCGTGGGTTTCCTCCGGGTGCTGTGGTTTCCTCCCACACTCCAAAAAACATACTGTTAGGTTAATTGGCTGCTATCAAAATTGACCCTAGTCTCTCCCTCTCTGTCTGTGTGTGAGTGTGTGTCTATATTAGGGAATTTAGACTGTAAGCTCCAATAGGGTAGGGACTGATGTGAATGGGTTCTCTGTACAGCGCTGCGCTATTAGTGACACTATATAAATAAATGATAATGAGGATGATGATGATATGTGTTTACTATGCCTATACACATAGCCAGCTTTCACACTTGATTGGCAGATTAATGCATCATTATTGCTAAGTTTGATAACAGTTGTCTAATACAATGACACTGGTAGAGAAAACCACTATAGACATTCACATAAGCAGCTCTCATCATCATCATTTATTGCATAAGACTTCTTTAATTATACTAAGTTTTTGAGCAGGTCTGCATTATACTTAATTATATAAGGGAGATGTACTTTTAGTAAAAAGTAGCTCTCCAATTTCAAAAGTACATCAACGTAGTATTAATACTTAGATTTAAAGATTTTCTGGGATAAATGAAATACATTCCCAGCAGCCATCTCCCTTTGCCTCTATCTTATTGCATATTTTGTCCTAATGTGCTTTCATATTTACATGTCACCATGTTTCCATTGGCTAGTACCTTAAAGTCAGATGTCTGTCAAGCAAACTGACCAGTGACAGAATTGCTTTGTGAGGTTTACATCTTTATGACATCAAATGCTTCACATGAAAAATGCAGTTCATTGTCAAAAATCAGCTATATTAGGAGAGTGGGAATTGTGTTTTAGCATCAATTACACACTAAATATGCTGTCATTGTGTATGTTTAATGGATGTCTTTCAGTTTTAAAGATAGACAGACGGATAGATAGATAGAAAGATAGAAAGATAGATAGATAGAAAGATAGATAGATAGATAGACAGACAGACAGACTGATTTCAACTGGAAGCAGTGCTTACATATTGCTTAATTTTTGGTGGTTATTAAATAGTATGGGTAGGCAAGAAAAGTGCATATATCTTTTATTAGCATAAACTTACCCAAATGCGCTCTTGCATATTTAAGGCATTCAAAGTAATAATATTTCACAGCATTAATACAGTTATGTACTAGACTGGACAATGGTAAGCAGAGCCAGTACTTATATCAACAATGGCCTTATCTGTGTGAAGTTTGTATGTTCTCCCTGTGTTTGCGTGGGTTTCCTCCGGGTGCTGTGGTTTCCTCCCACACTCCAAAAAACATACTGTTAGGTTAATTGGCTGCTATCAAAATTGACCCTAGTCTCTCCCTCTCTGTCTGTGTGTGAGTGTGTGTCTATATTAGGGAATTTAGACTGTAAGCTCCAATAGGGTAGGGACTGATGTGAATGGGTTCTCTGTACAGCGCTGCGCTATTAGTGACACTATATAAATAAATGATAATGAGGATGATGATGATATGTGTTTACTATGCCTATACACATAGCCAGCTTTCACACTTGATTGGCAGATTAATGCATCATTATTGCTAAGTTTGATAACAGTTGTCTAATACAATGACACTGGTAGAGAAAACCACTATAGACATTCACATAAGCAGCTCTCATCATCATCATTTATTGCATAAGACTTCTTTAATTATACTAAGTTTTTGAGCAGGTCTGCATTATACTTAATTATATAAGGGAGATGTACTTTTAGTAAAAAGTAGCTCTCCAATTTCAAAAGTACATCAACGTAGTATTAATACTTAGATTTAAAGATTTTCTGGGATAAATGAAATACATTCCCAGCAGCCATCTCCCTTTGCCTCTATCTTATTGCATATTTTGTCCTAATGTGCTTTCATATTTACATGTCACCATGTTTCCATTGGCTAGTACCTTAAAGTCAGATGTCTGTCAAGCAAACTGACCAGTGACAGAATTGCTTTGTGAGGTTTACATCTTTATGACATCAAATGCTTCACATGAAAAATGCAGTTCATTGTCAAAAATCAGCTATATTAGGAGAGTGGGAATTGTGTTTTAGCATCAATTACACACTAAATATGCTGTCATTGTGTATGTTTAATGGATGTCTTTCAGTTTTAAAGATAGACAGACGGATAGATAGATAGAAAGATAGAAAGATAGATAGATAGAAAGATAGATAGATAGACAGACAGACTGATTTCAACTGGAAGCAGTGCTTACATATTGCTTAATTTTTGGTGGTTATTAAATAGTATGGGTAGGCAAGAAAAGTGCATATATCTTTTATTAGCATAAACTTACCCAAATGCGCTCTTGCATATTTAAGGCATTCAAAGTAATAATATTTCACAGCATTAATACAGTTATGTACTAGACTGGACAATGGTAAGCAGAGCCAGTACTTATATCAACAATGGCCTTATCTGTGTGAAGTTTGTATGTTCTCCCTGTGTTTGCGTGGGTTTCCTCCGGGTGCTGTGGTTTCCTCCCACACTCCAAAAAACATACTGTTAGGTTAATTGGCTGCTATCAAAATTGACCCTAGTCTCTCCCTCTCTGTCTGTGTGTGAGTGTGTGTCTATATTAGGGAATTTAGACTGTAAGCTCCAATAGGGTAGGGACTGATGTGAATGGGTTCTCTGTACAGCGCTGCGCTATTAGTGACACTATATAAATAAATGATAATGAGGATGATGATGATATGTGTTTACTATGCCTATACACATAGCCAGCTTTCACACTTGATTGGCAGATTAATGCATCATTATTGCTAAGTTTGATAACAGTTGTCTAATACAATGACACTGGTAGAGAAAACCACTATAGACATTCACATAAGCAGCTCTCATCATCATCATTTATTGCATAAGACTTCTTTAATTATACTAAGTTTTTGAGCAGGTCTGCATTATACTTAATTATATAAGGGAGATGTACTTTTAGTAAAAAGTAGCTCTCCAATTTCAAAAGTACATCAACGTAGTATTAATACTTAGATTTAAAGATTTTCTGGGATAAATGAAATACATTCCCAGCAGCCATCTCCCTTTGCCTCTATCTTATTGCATATTTTGTCCTAATGTGCTTTCATATTTACATGTCACCATGTTTCCATTGGCTAGTACCTTAAAGTCAGATGTCTGTCAAGCAAACTGACCAGTGACAGAATTGCTTTGTGAGGTTTACATCTTTGACATCAAATGCTTCACATGAAAAATGCAGTTCATTGTCAAAAATCAGCTATATTAGGAGAGTGAGAATTGTGTTTTAGCATCAATTACACACTAAATATGCTGTCATTGTGTATGTTTAATGGATGTCTTTCAGTTTTAAAGATAGACAGACGGATAGATAGATAGAAAGATAGAAAGATAGATAGATAGAAAGATAGATAGATAGATAGATAGATAGATAGACAGACAGACAGACAGACAGACTGATTTCAACTGGAAGCAGTGCTTACATATTGCTTAATTTTTGGTGGTTATTAAATAGTATGGGTAGGCAAGAAAAGTGCATATATCTTTTATTAGCATAAACTTACCCAAAT
Organism: Mixophyes fleayi; assembly: GCF_038048845.1. Lineage (NCBI taxonomy): Eukaryota > Metazoa > Chordata > Amphibia > Anura > Limnodynastidae > Mixophyes > Mixophyes fleayi. The sequence continues at coordinate 277,139 of NW_027447132.1, read as the reverse complement.
GCGCTCTTGCATATTTAAGGCATTCAAAGTAATAATATTTCACAGCATTAATACAGTTATGTACTAGACTGGACAATGGTAAGCAGAGCCAGTACTTATATCAACAATGGCCTTATCTGTGTGAAGTTTGTATGTTCTCCCTGTGTTTGCGTGGGTTTCCTCCGGGTGCTGTGGTTTCCTCCCACACTCCAAAAAACATACTGTTAGGTTAATTGGCTGCTATCAAAATTGACCCTAGTCTCTCCCTCTCTGTCTGTGTGTGAGTGTGTGTCTATATTAGGGAATTTAGACTGTAAGCTCCAATAGGGTAGGGACTGATGTGAATGGGTTCTCTGTACAGCGCTGCGCTATTAGTGACACTATATAAATAAATGATAATGAGGATGATGATGATATGTGTTTACTATGCCTATACACATAGCCAGCTTTCACACTTGATTGGCAGATTAATGCATCATTATTGCTAAGTTTGATAACAGTTGTCTAATACAGTGACACTGGTAGAGAAAACCACTATAGACATTCACATAAGCAGCTCTCATCATCATCATTTATGGCATAAGACTTCTTTAATTATACTAAGTTTTTGAGCAGGTCTGCATTATACTTAATTATATAAGGGAGATGTACTTTTAGTAAAAAGTAGCTCTCCAATTTCAAAAGTACATCAACGTAGTATTAATACTTAGATTTAAAGATTTTCTGGGATAAATGAAATACATTCCCAGCAGCCATCTCCCTTTGCCTCTATCTTATTGCATATTTTGTCCTAATGTGCTTTCATATTTACATGTCACCATGTTTCCATTGGCTAGTACCTTAAAGTCAGATGTCTGTCAAGCAAACTGACCAGTGACAGAATTGCTTTGTGAGGTTTACATCTTTATGACATCAAATGCTTCACATGAAAAATGCAGTTCATTGTCAAAAATCAGCTATATTAGGAGAGTGAGAATTGTGTTTTAGCATCAATTACACACTAAATATGCTGTCATTGTGTATGTTTAATGGATGTCTTTCAGTTTTAAAGATAGACAGACGGATAGATAGATAGAAAGATAGAAAGATAGATAGATAGATAGATAGATCGATAGATAGATAGACAGACAGACAGACAGACAGACTGATTTCAACTGGAAGCAGTGCTTACATATTGCTTAATTTTTGGTGGTTATTAAATAGTATGGGTAGGCAAGAAAAGTGCATATATCTTTTATTAGCATAAACTTACCCAAATGCGCTCTTGCATATTTAAGGCATTCAAAGTAATAATATTTCACAGCATTAATACAGTTATGTACTAGACTGGACAATGGTAAGCAGAGCCAGTACTTATATCAACAATGGCCTTATCTGTGTGAAGTTTGTATGTTCTCCCTGTGTTTGCGTGGGTTTCCTCCGGGTGCTGTGGTTTCCTCCCACACTCCAAAAAACATACTGTTAGGTTAATTGGCTGCTATCAAAATTGACCCTAGTCTCTCCCTCTCTGTCTGTGTGTGAGTGTGTGTCTATATTAGGGAATTTAGACTGTAAGCTCCAATAGGGTAGGGACTGATGTGAATGGGTTCTCTGTACAGCGCTGCGCTATTAGTGACACTATATAAATAAATGATAATGAGGATGATGATGATATGTGTTTACTATGCCTATACACATAGCCAGCTTTCACACTTGATTGGCAGATTAATGCATCATTATTGCTAAGTTTGATAACAGTTGTCTAATACAATGACACTGGTAGAGAAAACCACTATAGACATTCACATAAGCAGCTCTCATCATCATCATTTATGGCATAAGACTTCTTTAATTATACTAAGTTTTTGAGCAGGTCTGCATTATACTTAATTATATAAGGGAGATGTACTTTTAGTAAAAAGTAGCTCTCCAATTTCAAAAGTACATCAACGTAGTATTAATACTTAGATTTAAAGATTTTCTGGGATAAATGAAATACATTCCCAGCAGCCATCTCCCTTTGCCTCTATCTTATTGCATATTTTGTCCTAATGTGCTTTCATATTTACATGTCACCATGTTTCCATTGGCTAGTACCTTAAAGTCAGATGTCTGTCAAGCAAACTGACCAGTGACAGAATTGCTTTGTGAGGTTTACATCTTTATGACATCAAATGCTTCACATGAAAAATGCAGTTCATTGTCAAAAATCAGCTATATTAGGAGAGTGAGAATTGTGTTTTAGCATCAATTACACACTAAATATGCTGTCATTGTGTATGTTTAATGGATGTCTTTCAGTTTTAAAGATAGACAGACGGATAGATAGATAGAAAGATAGAAAGATAGATAGATAGAAAGATAGATAGATAGATAGATAGATAGATAGATAGATAGACAGACAGACAGACAGACAGACTGATTTCAACTGGAAGCAGTGCTTACATATTGCTTAATTTTTGGTGGTTATTAAATAGTATGGGTAGGCAAGAAAAGTGCATATATCTTTTATTAGCATAAACTTACCCAAATGCGCTCTTGCATATTTAAGGCATTCAAAGTAATAATATTTCACAGCATTAATACAGTTATGTACTAGACTGGACAATGGTAAGCAGAGCCAGTACTTATATCAACAATGGCCTTATCTGTGTGAAGTTTGTATGTTCTCCCTGTGTTTGCGTGGGTTTCCTCCGGGTGCTGTGGTTTCCTCCCACACTCCAAAAAACGTACTGTTAGGTTAATTGGCTGCTATCAAAATTGACCCTAGTCTCTCCCTCTCTGTCTGTGTGTGAGTGTGTGTCTATATTAGGGAATTTAGACTGTAAGCTCCAATAGGGTAGGGACTGATGTGAATGGGTTCTCTGTACAGCGCTGCGCTATTAGTGACACTATATAAATAAATGATAATGAGGATGATGATGATATGTGTTTACTATGCCTATACACATAGCCAGCTTTCACACTTGATTGGCAGATTAATGCATCATTATTGCTAAGTTTGATAACAGTTGTCTAATACAGTGACACTGGTAGAGAAAACCACTATAGACATTCACATAAGCAGCTCTCATCATCATCATTTATGGCATAAGACTTCTTTAATTATACTAAGTTTTTGAGCAGGTCTGCATTATACTTAATTATATAAGGGAGATGTACTTTTAGTAAAAAGTAGCTCTCCAATTTCAAAAGTACATCAACGTAGTATTAATACTTAGATTTAAAGATTTTCTGGGATAAATGAAATACATTCCCAGCAGCCATCTCCCTTTGCCTCTATCTTATTGCATATTTTGTCCTAATGTGCTTTCATATTTACATGTCACCATGTTTCCATTGGCTAGTACCTTAAAGTCAGATGTCTGTCAAGCAAACTGACCAGTGACAGAATTGCTTTGTGAGGTTTACATCTTTATGACATCAAATGCTTCACATGAAAAATGCAGTTCATTGTCAAAAATCAGCTATATTAGGAGAGTGAGAATTGTGTTTTAGCATCAATTACACACTAAATATGCTGTCATTGTGTATGTTTAATGGATGTCTTTCAGTTTTAAAGATAGACAGACGGATAGATAGATAGAAAGATAGAAAGATAGATAGATAGATAGATAGATAGATAGACAGACAGACAGACAGACAGACTGATTTCAACTGGAAGCAGTGCTTACATATTGCTTAATTTTTGGTGGTTATTAAATAGTATGGGTAGGCAAGAAAAGTGCATATATCTTTTATTAGCATAAACTTACCCAAATGCGCTCTTGCATATTTAAGGCATTCAAAGTAATAATATTTCACAGCATTAATACAGTTATGTACTAGACTGGACAATGGTAAGCAGAGCCAGTACTTATATCAACAATGGCCTTATCTGTGTGAAGTTTGTATGTTCTCCCTGTGTTTGCGTGGGTTTCCTCCGGGTGCTGTGGTTTCCTCCCACACTCCAAAAAACATACTGTTAGGTTAATTGGCTGCTATCAAAATTGACCCTAGTCTCTCCCTCTCTGTCTGTGTGTGAGTGTGTGTCTATATTAGGGAATTTAGACTGTAAGCTCCAATAGGGTAGGGACTGATGTGAATGGGTTCTCTGTACAGCGCTGCGCTATTAGTGACACTATATAAATAAATGATAATGAGGATGATGATGATATGTGTTTACTATGCCTATACACATAGCCAGCTTTCACACTTGATTGGCAGATTAATGCATCATTATTGCTAAGTTTGATAACAGTTGTCTAATACAATGACACTGGTAGAGAAAACCACTATAGACATTCACATAAGCAGCTCTCATCATCATCATTTATGGCATAAGACTTCTTTAATTATACTAAGTTTTTGAGCAGGTCTGCATTATACTTAATTATATAAGGGAGATGTACTTTTAGTAAAAAGTAGCTCTCCAATTTCAAAAGTACATCAACGTAGTATTAATACTTAGATTTAAAGATTTTCTGGGATAAATGAAATACATTCCCAGCAGCCATCTCCCTTTGCCTCTATCTTATTGCATATTTTGTCCTAATGTGCTTTCATATTTACATGTCACCATGTTTCCATTGGCTAGTACCTTAAAGTCAGATGTCTGTCAAGCAAACTGACCAGTGACAGAATTGCTTTGTGAGGTTTACATCTTTATGACATCAAATGCTTCACATGAAAAATGCAGTTCATTGTCAAAAATCAGCTATATTAGGAGAGTGAGAATTGTGTTTTAGCATCAATTACACACTAAATATGCTGTCATTGTGTATGTTTAATGGATGTCTTTCAGTTTTAAAGATAGACAGACGGATAGATAGATAGAAAGATAGAAAGATAGATAGATAGAAAGATAGATAGATAGATAGATAGATAGACAGACAGACAGACAGACAGTCAGACAGACAGACAGACTGATTTCAACTGGAAGCAGTGCTTACATATTGCTTAATTTTTGGTGGTTATTAAATAGTATGGGTAGGCAAGAAAAGTGCATATATCTTTTATTAGCATAAACTTACCCAAATGCGCTCTTGCATATTTAAGGCATTCAAAGTAATAATATTTCACAGCATTAATACAGTTATGTACTAGACTGGACAATGGTAAGCAGAGCCAGTACTTATATCAACAATGGCCTTATCTGTGTGAAGTTTGTATGTTCTCCCTGTGTTTGCGTGGGTTTCCTCCGGGTGCTGTGGTTTCCTCCCACACTCCAAAAAACATACTGTTAGGTTAATTGGCTGCTATCAAAATTGACCCTAGTCTCTCCCTCTCTGTCTGTGTGTGAGTGTGTGTCTATATTAGGGAATTTAGACTGTAAGCTCCAATAGGGTAGGGACTGATGTGAATGGGTTCTCTGTACAGCGCTGCGCTATTAGTGACACTATATAAATAAATGATAATGAGGATGATGATGATATGTGTTTACTATGCCTATACACATAGCCAGCTTTCACACTTGATTGGCAGATTAATGCATCATTATTGCTAAGTTTGATAACAGTTGTCTAATACAGTGACACTGGTAGAGAAAACCACTATAGACATTCACATAAGCAGCTCTCATCATCATCATTTATGGCATAAGACTTCTTTAATTATACTAAGTTTTTGAGCAGGTCTGCATTATACTTAATTATATAAGGGAGATGTACTTTTAGTAAAAAGTAGCTCTCCAATTTCAAAAGTACATCAACGTAGTATTAATACTTAGATTTAAAGATTTTCTGGGATAAATGAAATACATTCCCAGCAGCCATCTCCCTTTGCCTCTATCTTATTGCATATTTTGTCCTAATGTGCTTTCATATTTACATGTCACCATGTTTCCATTGGCTAGTACCTTAAAGTCAGATGTCTGTCAAGCAAACTGACCAGTGACAGAATTGCTTTGTGAGGTTTACATCTTTATGACATCAAATGCTTCACATGAAAAATGCAGTTCATTGTCAAAAATCAGCTATATTAGGAGAGTGAGAATTGTGCTTTAGCATCAATTACACACTAAATATGCTGTCATTGTGTATGTTTAATGGATGTCTTTCAGTTTTAAAGATAGACAGACGGATAGATAGATAGAAAGATAGAAAGATAGATAGATAGAAAGATAGATAGATAGATAGACAGACAGACAGACTGATTTCAACTGGAAGCAGTGCTTACATATTGCTTAATTTTTGGTGGTTATTAAATAGTATGGGTAGGCAAGAAAAGTGCATATATCTTTTATTAGCATAAACTTACCCAAATGCGCTCTTGCATATTTAAGGCATTCAAAGTAATAATATTTCACAGCATTAATACAGTTATGTACTAGACTGGACAATGGTAAGCAGAGCCAGTACTTATATCAACAATGGCCTTATCTGTGTGAAGTTTGTATGTTCTCCCTGTGTTTGCGTGGGTTTCCTCCGGGTGCTCCCGGTTTCCTCCCACACTCCAAAAAACATACTGTTAGGTTAATTGGCTGCTATCAAAATTGACCCTAGTCTCTCCCTCTCTGTCTGTGTGTGAGTGTGTGTCTATATTAGGGAATTTAGACTGTAAGCTCCAATAGGGTAGGGACTGATGTGAATGGGTTCTCTGTACAGCGCTGCGCTATTAGTGACACTATATAAATAAATGATAATGAGGATGATGATGATATGTGTTTACTATGCCTATACACATAGCCAGCTTTCACACTTGATTGGCAGATTAATGCATCATTATTGCTAAGTTTGATAACAGTTGTCTAATACAGTGACACTGGTAGAGAAAACCACTATAGACATTCACATAAGCAGCTCTCATCATCATCATTTATGGCATAAGACTTCTTTAATTATACTAAGTTTTTGAGCAGGTCTGCATTATACTTAATTATATAAGGGAGATGTACTTTTAGTAAAAAGTAGCTCTCCAATTTCAAAAGTACATCAACGTAGTATTAATACTTAGATTTAAAGATTTTCTGGGATAAATGAAATACATTCCCAGCAGCCATCTCCCTTTGCCTCTATCTTATTGCATATTTTGTCCTAATGTGCTTTCATATTTACATGTCACCATGTTTCCATTGGCTAGTACCTTAAAGTCAGATGTCTGTCAAGCAAACTGACCAGTGACAGAATTGCTTTGTGAGGTTTACATCTTTATGACATCAAATGCTTCACATGAAAAATGCAGTTCATTGTCAAAAATCAGCTATATTAGGAGAGTGAGAATTGTGCTTTAGCATCAATTACACACTAAATATGCTGTCATTGTGTATGTTTAATGGATGTCTTTCAGTTTTAAAGATAGACAGACGGATAGATAGATAGAAAGATAGAAAGATAGATAGATAGAAAGATAGATAGATAGATAGACAGACAGACAGACTGATTTCAACTGGAAGCAGTGCTTACATATTGCTTAATTTTTGGTGGTTATTAAATAGTATGGGTAGGCAAGAAAAGTGCATATATCTTTTATTAGCATAAACTTACCCAAATGCGCTCTTGCATATTTAAGGCATTCAAAGTAATAATATTTCACAGCATTAATACAGTTATGTACTAGACTGGACAATGGTAAGCAGAGCCAGTACTTATATCAACAATGGCCTTATCTGTGTGAAGTTTGTATGTTCTCCCTGTGTTTGCGTGGGTTTCCTCCGGGTGCTCCCGGTTTCCTCCCACACTCCAAAAAACATACTGTTAGGTTAATTGGCTGCTATCAAAATTGACCCTAGTCTCTCCCTCTCTGTCTGTGTGTGAGTGTGTGTCTATATTAGGGAATTTAGACTGTAAGCTCCAATAGGGTAGGGACTGATGTGAATGGGTTCTCTGTACAGCGCTGCGCTATTAGTGACACTATATAAATAAATGATAATGAGGATGATGATGATATGTGTTTACTATGCCTATACACATAGCCAGCTTTCACACTTGATTGGCAGATTAATGCATCATTATTGCTAAGTTTGATAACAGTTGTCTAATACAGTGACACTGGTAGAGAAAACCACTATAGACATTCACATAAGCAGCTCTCATCATCATCATTTATGGCATAAGACTTCTTTAATTATACTAAGTTTTTGAGCAGGTCTGCATTATACTTAATTATATAAGGGAGATGTACTTTTAGTAAAAAGTAGCTCTCCAATTTCAAAAGTACATCAACGTAGTATTAATACTTAGATTTAAAGATTTTCTGGGATAAATGAAATACATTCCCAGCAGCCATCTCCCTTTGCCTCTATCTTATTGCATATTTTGTCCTAATGTGCTTTCATATTTACATGTCACCATGTTTCCATTGGCTAGTACCTTAAAGTCAGATGTCTGTCAAGCAAACTGACCAGTGACAGAATTGCTTTGTGAGGTTTACATCTTTATGACATCAAATGCTTCACATGAAAAATGCAGTTCATTGTCAAAAATCAGCTATATTAGGAGAGTGAGAATTGTGTTTTAGCATCAATTACACACTAAATATGCTGTCATTGTGTATGTTTAATGGATGTCTTTCAGTTTTAAAGATAGACAGACGGATAGATAGATAGATAGATAGAAAGATAGATAGATAGATAGATAGATAGATAGACAGACAGACAGACTGATTTCAACTGGAAGCAGTGCTTACATATTGCTTAATTTTTGGTGGTTATTAAATAGTATGGGTAGGCAAGAAAAGTGCATATATCTTTTATTAGCATAAACTTACCCAAATGCGCTCTTGCATATTTAAGGCATTCAAAGTAATAATATTTCACAGCATTAATACAGTTATGTACTAGACTGGACAATGGTAAGCAGAGCCAGTACTTATATCAACAATGGCCTTATCTGTGTGAAGTTTGTATGTTCTCCCTGTGTTTGCGTGGGTTTCCTCCGGGTGCTGTGGTTTCCTCCCACACTCCAAAAAACATACTGTTAGGTTAATTGGCTGCTATCAAAATTGACCCTAGTCTCTCCCTCTCTGTCTGTGTGTGAGTGTGTGTCTATATTAGGGAATTTAGACTGTAAGCTCCAATAGGGTAGGGACTGATGTGAATGGGTTCTCTGTACAGCGCTGCGCTATTAGTGACACTATATAAATAAATGATAATGAGGATGATGATGATATGTGTTTACTATGCCTATACACATAGCCAGCTTTCACACTTGATTGGCAGATTAATGCATCATTATTGCTAAGTTTGATAACAGTTGTCTAATACAATGACACTGGTAGAGAAAACCACTATAGACATTCACATAAGCAGCTCTCATCATCATCATTTATTGCATAAGACTTCTTTAATTATACTAAGTTTTTGAGCAGGTCTGCATTATACTTAATTATATAAGGGAGATGTACTTTTAGTAAAAAGTAGCTCTCCAATTTCAAAAGTACATCAACGTAGTATTAATACTTAGATTTAAAGATTTTCTGGGATAAATGAAATACATTCCCAGCAGCCATCTCCCTTTGCCTCTATCTTATTGCATATTTTGTCCTAATGTGCTTTCATATTTACATGTCACCATGTTTCCATTGGCTAGTACCTTAAAGTCAGATGTCTGTCAAGCAAACTGACCAGTGACAGAATTGCTTTGTGAGGTTTACATCTTTATGACATCAAATGCTTCACATGAAAAATGCAGTTCATTGTCAAAAATCAGCTATATTAGGAGAGTGAGAATTGTGCTTTAGCATCAATTACACACTAAATATGCTGTCATTGTGTATGTTTAATGGATGTCTTTCAGTTTTAAAGATAGACAGACGGATAGATAGATAGAAAGATAGAAAGATAGATAGATAGAAAGATAGATAGATAGACAGACAGACAGACTGATTTCAACTGGAAGCAGTGCTTACATATTGCTTAATTTTTGGTGGTTATTAAATAGTATGGGTAGGCAAGAAAAGTGCATATATCTTTTATTAGCATAAACTTACCCAAATGCGCTCTTGCATATTTAAGGCATTCAAAGTAATAATATTTCACAGCATTAATACAGTTATGTACTAGACTGGACAATGGTAAGCAGAGCCAGTACTTATATCAACAATGGCCTTATCTGTGTGAAGTTTGTATGTTCTCCCTGTGTTTGCGTGGGTTTCCTCCGGGTGCTCCCGGTTTCCTCCCACACTCCAAAAAACATACTGTTAGGTTAATTGGCTGCTATCAAAATTGACCCTAGTCTCTCCCTCTCTGTCTGTGTGTGAGTGTGTGTCTATATTAGGGAATTTAGACTGTAAGCTCCAATAGGGTAGGGACTGATGTGAATGGGTTCTCTGTACAGCGCTGCGCTATTAGTGACACTATATAAATAAATGATAATGAGGATGATGATGATATGTGTTTACTATGCCTATACACATAGCCAGCTTTCACACTTGATTGGCAGATTAATGCATCATTATTGCTAAGTTTGATAACAGTTGTCTAATACAGTGACACTGGTAGAGAAAACCACTATAGACATTCACATAAGCAGCTCTCATCATCATCATTTATGGCATAAGACTTCTTTAATTATACTAAGTTTTTGAGCAGGTCTGCATTATACTTAATTATATAAGGGAGATGTACTTTTAGTAAAAAGTAGCTCTCCAATTTCAAAAGTACATCAACGTAGTATTAATACTTAGATTTAAAGATTTTCTGGGATAAATGAAATACATTCCCAGCAGCCATCTCCCTTTGCCTCTATCTTATTGCATATTTTGTCCTAATGTGCTTTCATATTTACATGTCACCATGTTTCCATTGGCTAGTACCTTAAAGTCAGATGTCTGTCAAGCAAACTGACCAGTGACAGAATTGCTTTGTGAGGTTTACATCTTTATGACATCAAATGCTTCACATGAAAAATGCAGTTCATTGTCAAAAATCAGCTATATTAGGAGAGTGAGAATTGTGTTTTAGCATCAATTACACACTAAATATGCTGTCATTGTGTATGTTTAATGGATGTCTTTCAGTTTTAAAGATAGACAGACGGATAGATAGATAGATAGATAGAAAGATAGATAGATAGATAGACAGACAGACAGACTGATTTCAACTGGAAGCAGTGCTTACATATTGCTTAATTTTTGGTGGTTATTAAATAGTATGGGTAGGCAAGAAAAGTGCATATATCTTTTATTAGCATAAACTTACCCAAATGCGCTCTTGCATATTTAAGGCATTCAAAGTAATAATATTTCACAGCATTAATACAGTTATGTACTAGACTGGACAATGGTAAGCAGAGCCAGTACTTATATCAACAATGGCCTTATCTGTGTGAAGTTTGTATGTTCTCCCTGTGTTTGCGTGGGTTTCCTCCGGGTGCTCCCGGTTTCCTCCCACACTCCAAAAAACATACTGTTAGGTTAATTGGCTGCTATCAAAATTGACCCTAGTCTCTCCCTCTCTGTCTGTGTGTGAGTGTGTGTCTATATTAGGGAATTTAGACTGTAAGCTCCAATAGGGTAGGGACTGATGTGAATGGGTTCTCTGTACAGCGCTGCGCTATTAGTGACACTATATAAATAAATGATAATGAGGATGATGATGATATGTGTTTACTATGCCTATACACATAGCCAGCTTTCACACTTGATTGGCAGATTAATGCATCATTATTGCTAAGTTTGATAACAGTTGTCTAATACAGTGACACTGGTAGAGAAAACCACTATAGACATTCACATAAGCAGCTCTCATCATCATCATTTATGGCATAAGACTTCTTTAATTATACTAAGTTTTTGAGCAGGTCTGCATTATACTTAATTATATAAGGGAGATGTACTTTTAGTAAAAAGTAGCTCTCCAATTTCAAAAGTACATCAACGTAGTATTAATACTTAGATTTAAAGATTTTCTGGGATAAATGAAATACATTCCCAGCAGCCATCTCCCTTTGCCTCTATCTTATTGCATATTTTGTCCTAATGTGCTTTCATATTTACATGTCACCATGTTTCCATTGGCTAGTACCTTAAAGTCAGATGTCTGTCAAGCAAACTGACCAGTGACAGAATTGCTTTGTGAGGTTTACATCTTTATGACATCAAATGCTTCACATGAAAAATGCAGTTCATTGTCAAAAATCAGCTATATTAGGAGAGTGAGAATTGTGTTTTAGCATCAATTACACACTAAATATGCTGTCATTGTGTATGTTTAATGGATGTCTTTCAGTTTTAAAGATAGACAGACGGATAGATAGATAGATAGAAAGATAGATAGATAGATAGATAGATAGATAGACAGACAGACAGACTGATTTCAACTGGAAGCAGTGCTTACATATTGCTTAATTTTTGGTGGTTATTAAATAGTATGGGTAGGCAAGAAAAGTGCATATATCTTTTATTAGCATAAACTTACCCAAATGCGCTCTTGCATATTTAAGGCATTCAAAGTAATAATATTTCACAGCATTAATACAGTTATGTACTAGACTGGACAATGGTAAGCAGAGCCAGTACTTATATCAACAATGGCCTTATCTGTGTGAAGTTTGTATGTTCTCCCTGTGTTTGCGTGGGTTTCCTCCGGGTGCTGTGGTTTCCTCCCACACTCCAAAAAACATACTGTTAGGTTAATTGGCTGCTATCAAAATTGACCCTAGTCTCTCCCTCTCTGTCTGTGTGTGAGTGTGTGTCTATATTAGGGAATTTAGACTGTAAGCTCCAATAGGGTAGGGACTGATGTGAATGGGTTCTCTGTACAGCGCTGCGCTATTAGTGACACTATATAAATAAATGATAATGAAGATGATGATGATATGTGTTTACTATGCCTATACACATAGCCAGCTTTCACACTTGATTGGCAGATTAATGCATCATTATTGCTAAGTTTGATAACAGTTGTCTAATACAGTGACACTGGTAGAGAAAACCACTATAGACATTCACATAAGCAGCTCTCATCATCATCATTTATGGCATAAGACTTCTTTAATTATACTAAGTTTTTGAGCAGGTCTGCATTATACTTAATTATATAAGGGAGATGTACTTTTAGTAAAAAGTAGCTCTCCAATTGCAAAAGTACATCAACGTAGTATTAATACTTAGATTTAAAGATTTTCTGGGATAAATGAAATACATTCCCAGCAGCCATCTCCCTTTGCCTCTATCTTATTGCATATTTTGTCCTAATGTGCTTTCATATTTACATGTCACCATGTTTCCATTGGCTAGTACCTTAAAGTCAGATGTCTGTCAAGCAAACTGACCAGTGACAGAATTGCTTTGTGAGGTTTACATCTTTATGACATCAAATGCTTCACATGAAAAATGCAGTTCATTGTCAAAAATCAGCTATATTAGGAGAGTGAGAATTGTGCTATAGCATCAATTACACACTAAATATGCTGTCATTGTGTATGTTTAATGGATGTCTTTCAGTTTTAAAGATAGACAGACGGATAGATAGATAGAAAGATAGAAAGATAGATAGATAGAAAGATAGATAGATAGACAGACAGACTGATTTCAACTGGAAGCAGTGCTTACATATTGCTTAATTTTTGGTGGTTATTAAATAGTATGGGTAGGCAAGAAAAGTGCATATATCTTTTATTAGCATAAACTTACCCAAATGCGCTCTTGCATATTTAAGGCATTCAAAGTAATAATATTTCACAGCATTAATACAGTTATGTACTAGACTGGACAATGGTAAGCAGAGCCAGTACTTATATCAACAATGGCCTTATCTGTGTGAAGTTTGTATGTTCTCCCTGTGTTTGCGTGGGTTTCCTCCGGGTGCTGTGGTTTCCTCCCACACTCCAAAAAACATACTGTTAGGTTAATTGGCTGCTATCAAAATTGACCCTAGTCTCTCCCTCTCTGTCTGTGTGTGAGTGTGTGTCTATATTAGGGAATTTAGACTGTAAGCTCCAATAGGGTAGGGACTGATGTGAATGGGTTCTCTGTACAGCGCTGCGCTATTAGTGACACTATATAAATAAATGATAATGAGGATGATGATGATATGTGTTTACTATGCCTATACACATAGCCAGCTTTCACACTTGATTGGCAGATTAATGCATCATTATTGCTAAGTTTGATAACAGTTGTCTAATACAATGACACTGGTAGAGAAAACCACTATAGACATTCACATAAGCAGCTCTCATCATCATCATTTATTGCATAAGACTTCTTTAATTATACTAAGTTTTTGAGCAGGTCTGCATTATACTTAATTATATAAGGGAGATGTACTTTTAGTAAAAAGTAGCTCTCCAATTTCAAAAGTACATCAACGTAGTATTAATACTTAGATTTAAAGATTTTCTGGGATAAATGAAATACATTCCCAGCAGCCATCTCCCTTTGCCTCTATCTTATTGCATATTTTGTCCTAATGTGCTTTCATATTTACATGTCACCATGTTTCCATTGGCTAGTACCTTAAAGTCAGATGTCTGTCAAGCAAACTGACCAGTGACAGAATTGCTTTGTGAGGTTTACATCTTTGACATCAAATGCTTCACATGAAAAATGCAGTTCATTGTCAAAAATCAGCTATATTAGGAGAGTGAGAATTGTGTTTTAGCATCAATTACACACTAAATATGCTGTCATTGTGTATGTTTAATGGATGTCTTTCAGTTTTAAAGATAGACAGACGGATAGATAGATAGAAAGATAGAAAGATAGAAAGATAGATAGATAGATAGATAGATAGACAGACAGACAGACAGACAGACAGACAGACAGACAGACAGACAGACTGATTTCAACTGGAAGCAGTGCTTACATATTGCTTAATTTTTGGTGGTTATTAAATAGTATGGGTAGGCAAGAAAAGTGCATATATCTTTTATTAGCATAAACTTACCCAAATGTGCTCTTGCATATTTAAGGCATTCAAAGTAATAATATTTCACAGCATTAATACAGTTATGTACTAGACTGGACAATGGTAAGCAGAGCCAGTACTTATATCAACAATGGCCTTATCTGTGTGAAGTTTGTATGTTCTCCCTGTGTTTGCGTGGGTTTCCTCCGGGTGCTGTGGTTTCCTCCCACACTCCAAAAAACATACTGTTAGGTTAATTGGCTGCTATCAAAATTGACCCTAGTCTCTCCCTCTCTGTCTGTGTGTGAGTGTGTGTCTATATTAGGGAATTTAGACTGTAAGCTCCAATAGGGTAGGGACTGATGTGAATGGGTTCTCTGTACAGCGCTGCGCTATTAGTGACACTATATAAATAAATGATAATGAGGATGATGATGATATGTGTTTACTATGCCTATACACATAGCCAGCTTTCACACTTGATTGGCAGATTAATGCATCATTATTGCTAAGTTTGATAACAGTTGTCTAATACAGTGACACTGGTAGAGAAAACCACTATAGACATTCACATAAGCAGCTCTCATCATCATCATTTATGGCATAAGACTTCTTTAATTATACTAAGTTTTTGAGCAGGTCTGCATTATACTTAATTATATAAGGGAGATGTACTTTTAGTAAAAAGTAGCTCTCCAATTTCAAAAGTACATCAACGTAGTATTAATACTTAGATTTAAAGATTTTCTGGGATAAATGAAATACATTCCCAGCAGCCATCTCCCTTTGCCTCTATCTTATTGCATATTTTGTCCTAATGTGCTTTCATATTTACATGTCACCATGTTTCCATTGGCTAGTACCTTAAAGTCAGATGTCTGTCAAGCAAACTGACCAGTGACAGAATTGCTTTGTGAGGTTTACATCTTTATGACATCAAATGCTTCACATGAAAAATGCAGTTCATTGTCAAAAATCAGCTATATTAGGAGAGTGAGAATTGTGTTTTAGCATCAATTACACACTAAATATGCTGTCATTGTGTATGTTTAATGGATGTCTTTCAGTTTTAAAGATAGACAGACGGATAGATAGATAGAAAGATAGAAAGATAGATAGATAGATAGATAGATAGATAGATAGACAGACAGACAGACTGATTTCAACTGGAAGCAGTGCTTACATATTGCTTAATTTTTGGTGGTTATTAAATAGTATGGGTAGGCAAGAAAAGTGCATATATCTTTTATTAGCATAAACTTACCCAAATGCGCTCTTGCATATTTAAGGCATTCAAAGTAATAATATTTCACAGCATTAATACAGTTATGTACTAGACTGGACAATGGTAAGCAGAGCCAGTACTTATATCAACAATGGCCTTATCTGTGTGAAGTTTGTATGTTCTCCCTGTGTTTGCGTGGGTTTCCTCCGGGTGCTGTGGTTTCCTCCCACACTCCAAAAAACATACTGTTAGGTTAATTGGCTGCTATCAAAATTGACCCTAGTCTCTCCCTCTCTGTCTGTGTGTGAGTGTGTGTCTATATTAGGGAATTTAGACTGTAAGCTCCAATAGGGTAGGGACTGATGTGAATGGGTTCTCTGTACAGCGCTGCGCTATTAGTGACACTATATAAATAAATGATAATGAGGATGATGATGATATGTGTTTACTATGCCTATACACATAGCCAGCTTTCACACTTGATTGGCAGATTAATGCATCATTATTGCTAAGTTTGATAACAGTTGTCTAATACAATGACACTGGTAGAGAAAACCACTATAGACATTCACATAAGCAGCTCTCATCATCATCATTTATTGCATAAGACTTCTTTAATTATACTAAGTTTTTGAGCAGGTCTGCATTATACTTAATTATATAAGGGAGATGTACTTTTAGTAAAAAGTAGCTCTCCAATTTCAAAAGTACATCAACGTAGTATTAATACTTAGATTTAAAGATTTTCTGGGATAAATGAAATACATTCCCAGCAGCCATCTCCCTTTGCCTCTATCTTATTGCATATTTTGTCCTAATGTGCTTTCATATTTACATGTCACCATGTTTCCATTGGCTAGTACCTTAAAGTCAGATGTCTGTCAAGCAAACTGACCAGTGACAGAATTGCTTTGTGAGGTTTACATCTTTGACATCAAATGCTTCACATGAAAAATGCAGTTCATTGTCAAAAATCAGCTATATTAGGAGAGTGAGAATTGTGTTTTAGCATCAATTACACACTAAATATGCTGTCATTGTGTATGTTTAATGGATGTCTTTCAGTTTTAAAGATAGACAGACGGATAGATAGATAGAAAGATAGAAAGATAGAAAGATAGATAGATAGATAGATAGATAGACAGACAGACAGACAGACAGACAGACAGACAGACAGACAGACAGACTGATTTCAACTGGAAGCAGTGCTTACATATTGCTTAATTTTTGGTGGTTATTAAATAGTATGGGTAGGCAAGAAAAGTGCATATATCTTTTATTAGCATAAACTTACCCAAATGTGCTCTTGCATATTTAAGGCATTCAAAGTAATAATATTTCACAGCATTAATACAGTTATGTACTAGACTGGACAATGGTAAGCAGAGCCAGTACTTATATCAACAATGGCCTTATCTGTGTGAAGTTTGTATGTTCTCCCTGTGTTTGCGTGGGTTTCCTCCGGGTGCTGTGGTTTCCTCCCACACTCCAAAAAACATACTGTTAGGTTAATTGGCTGCTATCAAAATTGACCCTAGTCTCTCCCTCTCTGTCTGTGTGTGAGTGTGTGTCTATATTAGGGAATTTAGACTGTAAGCTCCAATAGGGTAGGGACTGATGTGAATGGGTTCTCTGTACAGCGCTGCGCTATTAGTGACACTATATAAATAAATGATAATGAGGATGATGATGATATGTGTTTACTATGCCTATACACATAGCCAGCTTTCACACTTGATTGGCAGATTAATGCATCATTATTGCTAAGTTTGATAACAGTTGTCTAATACAGTGACACTGGTAGAGAAAACCACTATAGACATTCACATAAGCAGCTCTCATCATCATCATTTATGGCATAAGACTTCTTTAATTATACTAAGTTTTTGAGCAGGTCTGCATTATACTTAATTATATAAGGGAGATGTACTTTTAGTAAAAAGTAGCTCTCCAATTTCAAAAGTACATCAACGTAGTATTAATACTTAGATTTAAAGATTTTCTGGGATAAATGAAATACATTCCCAGCAGCCATCTCCCTTTGCCTCTATCTTATTGCATATTTTGTCCTAATGTGCTTTCATATTTACATGTCACCATGTTTCCATTGGCTAGTACCTTAAAGTCAGATGTCTGTCAAGCAAACTGACCAGTGACAGAATTGCTTTGTGAGGTTTACATCTTTATGACATCAAATGCTTCACATGAAAAATGCAGTTCATTGTCAAAAATCAGCTATATTAGGAGAGTGAGAATTGTGTTTTAGCATCAATTACACACTAAATATGCTGTCATTGTGTATGTTTAATGGATGTCTTTCAGTTTTAAAGATAGACAGACGGATAGATAGATAGAAAGATAGAAAGATAGATAGATAGATAGATAGATAGATAGATAGATAGACAGACAGACAGACAGACTGATTTCAACTGGAAGCAGTGCTTACATATTGCTTAATTTTTGGTGGTTATTAAATAGTATGGGTAGGCAAGAAAAGTGCATATATCTTTTATTAGCATAAACTTACCCAAATGCGCTCTTGCATATTTAAGGCATTCAAAGTAATAATATTTCACAGCATTAATACAGTTATGTACTAGACTGGACAATGGTAAGCAGAGCCAGTACTTATATCAACAATGGCCTTATCTGTGTGAAGTTTGTATGTTCTCCCTGTGTTTGCGTGGGTTTCCTCCGGGTGCTGTGGTTTCCTCCCACACTCCAAAAAACATACTGTTAGGTTAATTGGCTGCTATCAAAATTGACCCTAGTCTCTCCCTCTCTGTCTGTGTGTGAGTGTGTGTCTATATTAGGGAATTTAGACTGTAAGCTCCAATAGGGTAGGGACTGATGTGAATGGGTTCTCTGTACAGCGCTGCGCTATTAGTGACACTATATAAATAAATGATAATGAGGATGATGATGATATGTGTTTACTATGCCTATACACATAGCCAGCTTTCACACTTGATTGGCAGATTAATGCATCATTATTGCTAAGTTTGATAACAGTTGTCTAATACAATGACACTGGTAGAGAAAACCACTATAGACATTCACATAAGCAGCTCTCATCATCATCATTTATTGCATAAGACTTCTTTAATTATACTAAGTTTTTGAGCAGGTCTGCATTATACTTAATTATATAAGGGAGATGTACTTTTAGTAAAAAGTAGCTCTCCAATTTCAAAAGTACATCAACGTAGTATTAATACTTAGATTTAAAGATTTTCTGGGATAAATGAAATACATTCCCAGCAGCCATCTCCCTTTGCCTCTATCTTATTGCATATTTTGTCCTAATGTGCTTTCATATTTACATGTCACCATGTTTCCATTGGCTAGTACCTTAAAGTCAGATGTCTGTCAAGCAAACTGACCAGTGACAGAATTGCTTTGTGAGGTTTACATCTTTATGACATCAAATGCTTCACATGAAAAATGCAGTTCATTGTCAAAAATCAGCTATATTAGGAGAGTGAGAATTGTGTTTTAGCATCAATTTTACACACTAAATATGCTGTCATTGTGTATGTTTAATGGATGTCTTTCAGTTTTAAAGATAGACAGACGGATAGATAGATAGAAAGATAGAAAGATAGATAGATAGAAAGATAGATAGATAGACAGACAGACTGATTTCAACTGGAAGCAGTGCTTACATATTGCTTAATTTTTGGTGGTTATTAAATAGTATGGGTAGGCAAGAAAAGTGCATATATCTTTTATTAGCATAAACTTACCCAAATGCGCTCTTGCATATTTAAGGCATTCAAAGTAATAATATTTCACAGCATTAATACAGTTATGTACTAGACTGGACAATGGTAAGCAGAGCCAGTACTTATATCAACAATGGCCTTATCTGTGTGAAGTTTGTATGTTCTCCCTGTGTTTGCGTGGGTTTCCTCCGGGTGCTGTGGTTTCCTCCCACACTCCAAAAAACATACTGTTAGGTTAATTGGCTGCTATCAAAATTGACCCTAGTCTCTCCCTCTCTGTCTGTGTGTGAGTGTGTGTCTATATTAGGGAATTTAGACTGTAAGCTCCAATAGGGTAGGGACTGATGTGAATGGGTTCTCTGTACAGCGCTGCGCTATTAGTGACACTATATAAATAAATGATAATGAGGATGATGATGATATGTGTTTACTATGCCTATACACATAGCCAGCTTTCACACTTGATTGGCAGATTAATGCATCATTATTGCTAAGTTTGATAACAGTTGTCTAATACAATGACACTGGTAGAGAAAACCACTATAGACATTCACATAAGCAGCTCTCATCATCATCATTTATTGCATAAGACTTCTTTAATTATACTAAGTTTTTGAGCAGGTCTGCATTATACTTAATTATATAAGGGAGATGTACTTTTAGTAAAAAGTAGCTCTCCAATTTCAAAAGTACATCAACGTAGTATTAATACTTAGATTTAAAGATTTTCTGGGATAAATGAAATACATTCCCAGCAGCCATCTCCCTTTGCCTCTATCTTATTGCATATTTTGTCCTAATGTGCTTTCATATTTACATGTCACCATGTTTCCATTGGCTAGTACCTTAAAGTCAGATGTCTGTCAAGCAAACTGACCAGTGACAGAATTGCTTTGTGAGGTTTACATCTTTATGACATCAAATGCTTCACATGAAAAATGCAGTTCATTGTCAAAAATCAGCTATATTAGGAGAGTGAGAATTGTGCTTTAGCATCAATTACACACTAAATATGCTGTCATTGTGTATGTTTAATGGATGTCTTTCAGTTTTAAAGATAGACAGACGGATAGATAGATAGAAAGATAGAAAGATAGATAGATAGAAAGATAGATAGATAGATAGACAGACAGACAGACTGATTTCAACTGGAAGCAGTGCTTACATATTGCTTAATTTTTGGTGGTTATTAAATAGTATGGGTAGGCAAGAAAAGTGCATATATCTTTTATTAGCATAAACTTACCCAAATGCGCTCTTGCATATTTAAGGCATTCAAAGTAATAATATTTCACAGCATTAATACAGTTATGTACTAGACTGGACAATGGTAAGCAGAGCCAGTACTTATATCAACAATGGCCTTATCTGTGTGAAGTTTGTATGTTCTCCCTGTGTTTGCGTGGGTTTCCTCCGGGTGCTCCCGGTTTCCTCCCACACTCCAAAAAACATACTGTTAGGTTAATTGGCTGCTATCAAAATTGACCCTAGTCTCTCCCTCTCTGTCTGTGTGTGAGTGTGTGTCTATATTAGGGAATTTAGACTGTAAGCTCCAATAGGGTAGGGACTGATGTGAATGGGTTCTCTGTACAGCGCTGCGCTATTAGTGACACTATATAAATAAATGATAATGAGGATGATGATGATATGTGTTTACTATGCCTATACACATAGCCAGCTTTCACACTTGATTGGCAGATTAATGCATCATTATTGCTAAGTTTGATAACAGTTGTCTAATACAGTGACACTGGTAGAGAAAACCACTATAGACATTCACATAAGCAGCTCTCATCATCATCATTTATGGCATAAGACTTCTTTAATTATACTAAGTTTTTGAGCAGGTCTGCATTATACTTAATTATATAAGGGAGATGTACTTTTAGTAAAAAGTAGCTCTCCAATTGCAAAAGTACATCAACGTAGTATTAATACTTAGATTTAAAGATTTTCTGGGATAAATGAAATACATTCCCAGCAGCCATCTCCCTTTGCCTCTATCTTATTGCATATTTTGTCCTAATGTGCTTTCATATTTACATGTCACCATGTTTCCATTGGCTAGTACCTTAAAGTCAGATGTCTGTCAAGCAAACTGACCAGTGACAGAATTGCTTTGTGAGGTTTACATCTTTATGACATCAAATGCTTCACATGAAAAATGCAGTTCATTGTCAAAAATCAGCTATATTAGGAGAGTGAGAATTGTGCTATAGCATCAATTACACACTAAATATGCTGTCATTGTGTATGTTTAATGGATGTCTTTCAGTTTTAAAGATAGACAGACGGATAGATAGATAGAAAGATAGAAAGATAGATAGATAGAAAGATAGATAGATAGACAGACAGACTGATTTCAACTGGAAGCAGTGCTTACATATTGCTTAATTTTTGGTGGTTATTAAATAGTATGGGTAGGCAAGAAAAGTGCATATATCTTTTATTAGCATAAACTTACCCAAATGCGCTCTTGCATATTTAAGGCATTCAAAGTAATAATATTTCACAGCATTAATACAGTTATGTACTAGACTGGACAATGGTAAGCAGAGCCAGTACTTATATCAACAATGGCCTTATCTGTGTGAAGTTTGTATGTTCTCCCTGTGTTTGCGTGGGTTTCCTCCGGGTGCTGTGGTTTCCTCCCACACTCCAAAAAACATACTGTTAGGTTAATTGGCTGCTATCAAAATTGACCCTAGTCTCTCCCTCTCTGTCTGTGTGTGAGTGTGTGTCTATATTAGGGAATTTAGACTGTAAGCTCCAATAGGGTAGGGACTGATGTGAATGGGTTCTCTGTACAGCGCTGCGCTATTAGTGACACTATATAAATAAATGATAATGAGGATGATGATGATATGTGTTTACTATGCCTATACACATAGCCAGCTTTCACACTTGATTGGCAGATTAATGCATCATTATTGCTAAGTTTGATAACAGTTGTCTAATACAATGACACTGGTAGAGAAAACCACTATAGACATTCACATAAGCAGCTCTCATCATCATCATTTATTGCATAAGACTTCTTTAATTATACTAAGTTTTTGAGCAGGTCTGCATTATACTTAATTATATAAGGGAGATGTACTTTTAGTAAAAAGTAGCTCTCCAATTTCAAAAGTACATCAACGTAGTATTAATACTTAGATTTAAAGATTTTCTGGGATAAATGAAATACATTCCCAGCAGCCATCTCCCTTTGCCTCTATCTTATTGCATATTTTGTCCTAATGTGCTTTCATATTTACATGTCACCATGTTTCCATTGGCTAGTACCTTAAAGTCAGATGTCTGTCAAGCAAACTGACCAGTGACAGAATTGCTTTGTGAGGTTTACATCTTTGACATCAAATGCTTCACATGAAAAATGCAGTTCATTGTCAAAAATCAGCTATATTAGGAGAGTGAGAATTGTGTTTTAGCATCAATTACACACTAAATATGCTGTCATTGTGTATGTTTAATGGATGTCTTTCAGTTTTAAAGATAGACAGACGGATAGATAGATAGAAAGATAGAAAGATAGAAAGATAGATAGATAGATAGATAGACAGACAGACAGACAGACAGACAGACAGACAGACAGACAGACTGATTTCAACTGGAAGCAGTGCTTACATATTGCTTAATTTTTGGTGGTTATTAAATAGTATGGGTAGGCAAGAAAAGTGCATATATCTTTTATTAGCATAAACTTACCCAAATGTGCTCTTGCATATTTAAGGCATTCAAAGTAATAATATTTCACAGCATTAATACAGTTATGTACTAGACTGGACAATGGTAAGCAGAGCCAGTACTTATATCAACAATGGCCTTATCTGTGTGAAGTTTGTATGTTCTCCCTGTGTTTGCGTGGGTTTCCTCCGGGTGCTGTGGTTTCCTCCCACACTCCAAAAAACATACTGTTAGGTTAATTGGCTGCTATCAAAATTGACCCTAGTCTCTCCCTCTCTGTCTGTGTGTGAGTGTGTGTCTATATTAGGGAATTTAGACTGTAAGCTCCAATAGGGTAGGGACTGATGTGAATGGGTTCTCTGTACAGCGCTGCGCTATTAGTGACACTATATAAATAAATGATAATGAGGATGATGATGATATGTGTTTACTATGCCTATACACATAGCCAGCTTTCACACTTGATTGGCAGATTAATGCATCATTATTGCTAAGTTTGATAACAGTTGTCTAATACAATGACACTGGTAGAGAAAACCACTATAGACATTCACATAAGCAGCTCTCATCATCATCATTTATTGCATAAGACTTCTTTAATTATACTAAGTTTTTGAGCAGGTCTGCATTATACTTAATTATATAAGGGAGATGTACTTTTAGTAAAAAGTAGCTCTCCAATTTCAAAAGTACATCAACGTAGTATTAATACTTAGATTTAAAGATTTTCTGGGATAAATGAAATACATTCCCAGCAGCCATCTCCCTTTGCCTCTATCTTATTGCATATTTTGTCCTAATGTGCTTTCATATTTACATGTCACCATGTTTCCATTGGCTAGTACCTTAAAGTCAGATGTCTGTCAAGCAAACTGACCAGTGACAGAATTGCTTTGTGAGGTTTACATCTTTATGACATCAAATGCTTCACATGAAAAATGCAGTTCATTGTCAAAAATCAGCTATATTAGGAGAGTGAGAATTGTGTTTTAGCATCAATTTTACACACTAAATATGCTGTCATTGTGTATGTTTAATGGATGTCTTTCAGTTTTAAAGATAGACAGACGGATAGATAGATAGAAAGATAGAAAGATAGATAGATAGAAAGATAGATAGATAGACAGACAGACTGATTTCAACTGGAAGCAGTGCTTACATATTGCTTAATTTTTGGTGGTTATTAAATAGTATGGGTAGGCAAGAAAAGTGCATATATCTTTTATTAGCATAAACTTACCCAAATGCGCTCTTGCATATTTAAGGCATTCAAAGTAATAATATTTCACAGCATTAATACAGTTATGTACTAGACTGGACAATGGTAAGCAGAGCCAGTACTTATATCAACAATGGCCTTATCTGTGTGAAGTTTGTATGTTCTCCCTGTGTTTGCGTGGGTTTCCTCCGGGTGCTGTGGTTTCCTCCCACACTCCAAAAAACATACTGTTAGGTTAATTGGCTGCTATCAAAATTGACCCTAGTCTCTCCCTCTCTGTCTGTGTGTGAGTGTGTGTCTATATTAGGGAATTTAGACTGTAAGCTCCAATAGGGTAGGGACTGATGTGAATGGGTTCTCTGTACAGCGCTGCGCTATTAGTGACACTATATAAATAAATGATAATGAGGATGATGATGATATGTGTTTACTATGCCTATACACATAGCCAGCTTTCACACTTGATTGGCAGATTAATGCATCATTATTGCTAAGTTTGATAACAGTTGTCTAATACAATGACACTGGTAGAGAAAACCACTATAGACATTCACATAAGCAGCTCTCATCATCATCATTTATTGCATAAGACTTCTTTAATTATACTAAGTTTTTGAGCAGGTCTGCATTATACTTAATTATATAAGGGAGATGTACTTTTAGTAAAAAGTAGCTCTCCAATTGCAAAAGTACATCAACGTAGTATTAATACTTAGATTTAAAGATTTTCTGGGATAAATGAAATACATTCCCAGCAGCCATCTCCCTTTGCCTCTATCTTATTGCATATTTTGTCCTAATGTGCTTTCATATTTACATGTCACCATGTTTCCATTGGCTAGTACCTTAAAGTCAGATGTCTGTCAAGCAAACTGACCAGTGACAGAATTGCTTTGTGAGGTTTACATCTTTATGACATCAAATGCTTCACATGAAAAATGCAGTTCATTGTCAAAAATCAGCTATATTAGGAGAGTGAGAATTGTGCTATAGCATCAATTACACACTAAATATGCTGTCATTGTGTATGTTTAATGGATGTCTTTCAGTTTTAAAGATAGACAGACGGATAGATAGATAGAAAGATAGATAGATAGAAAGATAGATAGATAGACAGACAGACTGATTTCAACTGGAAGCAGTGCTTACATATTGCTTAATTTTTGGTGGTTATTAAATAGTATGGGTAGGCAAGAAAAGTGCATATATCTTTTATTAGCATAAACTTACCCAAATGCGCTCTTGCATATTTAAGGCATTCAAAGTAATAATATTTCACAGCATTAATACAGTTATGTACTAGACTGGACAATGGTAAGCAGAGCCAGTACTTATATCAACAATGGCCTTATCTGTGTGAAGTTTGTATGTTCTCCCTGTGTTTGCGTGGGTTTCCTCCGGGTGCTGTGGTTTCCTCCCACACTCCAAAAAACATACTGTTAGGTTAATTGGCTGCTATCAAAATTGACCCTAGTCTCTCCCTCTCTGTCTGTGTGTGAGTGTGTGTCTATATTAGGGAATTTAGACTGTAAGCTCCAATAGGGTAGGGACTGATGTGAATGGGTTCTCTGTACAGCGCTGCGCTATTAGTGACACTATATAAATAAATGATAATGAGGATGATGATGATATGTGTTTACTATGCCTATACACATAGCCAGCTTTCACACTTGATTGGCAGATTAATGCATCATTATTGCTAAGTTTGATAACAGTTGTCTAATACAATGACACTGGTAGAGAAAACCACTATAGACATTCACATAAGCAGCTCTCATCATCATCATTTATTGCATAAGACTTCTTTAATTATACTAAGTTTTTGAGCAGGTCTGCATTATACTTAATTATATAAGGGAGATGTACTTTTAGTAAAAAGTAGCTCTCCAATTTCAAAAGTACATCAACGTAGTATTAATACTTAGATTTAAAGATTTTCTGGGATAAATGAAATACATTCCCAGCAGCCATCTCCCTTTGCCTCTATCTTATTGCATATTTTGTCCTAATGTGCTTTCATATTTACATGTCACCATGTTTCCATTGGCTAGTACCTTAAAGTCAGATGTCTGTCAAGCAAACTGACCAGTGACAGAATTGCTTTGTGAGGTTTACATCTTTGACATCAAATGCTTCACATGAAAAATGCAGTTCATTGTCAAAAATCAGCTATATTAGGAGAGTGAGAATTGTGTTTTAGCATCAATTACACACTAAATATGCTGTCATTGTGTATGTTTAATGGATGTCTTTCAGTTTTAAAGATAGACAGATGGATAGATAGATAGAAAGATAGAAAGATAGAAAGATAGAAAGATAGATAGATAGATAGATAGATAGATAGATAGACAGACAGACAGACAGACAGACAGACAGACAGACAGACAGACAGACAGACAGACAGACAGACAGACAGACAGACTGATTTCAACTGGAAGCAGTGCTTACATATTGCTTAATTTTTGGTGGTTATTAAATAGTATGGGTAGGCAAGAAAAGTGCATATATCTTTTATTAGCATAAACTTACCCAAATGTGCTCTTGCATATTTAAGGCATTCAAAGTAATAATATTTCACAGCATTAATACAGTTATGTACTAGACTGGACAATGGTAAGCAGAGCCAGTACTTATATCAACAATGGCCTTATCTGTGTGAAGTTTGTATGTTCTCCCTGTGTTTGCGTGGGTTTCCTCCGGGTGCTGTGGTTTCCTCCCACACTCCAAAAAACATACTGTTAGGTTAATTGGCTGCTATCAAAATTGACCCTAGTCTCTCCCTCTCTGTCTGTGTGTGAGTGTGTGTCTATATTAGGGAATTTAGACTGTAAGCTCCAATAGGGTAGGGACTGATGTGAATGGGTTCTCTGTACAGCGCTGCGCTATTAGTGACACTATATAAATAAATGATAATGAGGATGATGATGATATGTGTTTACTATGCCTATACACATAGCCAGCTTTCACACTTGATTGGCAGATTAATGCATCATTATTGCTAAGTTTGATAACAGTTGTCTAATACAATGACACTGGTAGAGAAAACCACTATAGACATTCACATAAGCAGCTCTCATCATCATCATTTATTGCATAAGACTTCTTTAATTATACTAAGTTTTTGAGCAGGTCTGCATTATACTTAATTATATAAGGGAGATGTACTTTTAGTAAAAAGTAGCTCTCCAATTTCAAAAGTACATCAACGTAGTATTAATACTTAGATTTAAAGATTTTCTGGGATAAATGAAATACATTCCCAGCAGCCATCTCCCTTTGCCTCTATCTTATTGCATATTTTGTCCTAATGTGCTTTCATATTTACATGTCACCATGTTTCCATTGGCTAGTACCTTAAAGTCAGATGTCTGTCAAGCAAACTGACCAGTGACAGAATTGCTTTGTGAGGTTTACATCTTTATGACATCAAATGCTTCACATGAAAAATGCAGTTCATTGTCAAAAATCAGCTATATTAGGAGAGTGAGAATTGTGTTTTAGCATCAATTACACACTAAATATGCTGTCATTGTGTATGTTTAATGGATGTCTTTCAGTTTTAAAGATAGACAGACGGATAGATAGATAGAAAGATAGAAAGATAGATAGATAGATAGATAGATAGATAGATAGATAGATAGACAGACAGACAGACAGACTGATTTCAACTGGAAGCAGTGCTTACATATTGCTTAATTTTTGGTGGTTATTAAATAGTATGGGTAGGCAAGAAAAGTGCATATATCTTTTATTAGCATAAACTTACCCAAATGCGCTCTTGCATATTTAAGGCATTCAAAGTAATAATATTTCACAGCATTAATACAGTTATGTACTAGACTGGACAATGGTAAGCAGAGCCAGTACTTATATCAACAATGGCCTTATCTGTGTGAAGTTTGTATGTTCTCCCTGTGTTTGCGTGGGTTTCCTCCGGGTGCTGTGGTTTCCTCCCACACTCCAAAAAACATACTGTTAGGTTAATTGGCTGCTATCAAAATTGACCCTAGTCTCTCCCTCTCTGTCTGTGTGTGAGTGTGTGTCTATATTAGGGAATTTAGACTGTAAGCTCCAATAGGGTAGGGACTGATGTGAATGGGTTCTCTGTACAGCGCTGCGCTATTAGTGACACTATATAAATAAATGATAATGAGGATGATGATGATATGTGTTTACTATGCCTATACACATAGCCAGCTTTCACACTTGATTGGCAGATTAATGCATCATTATTGCTAAGTTTGATAACAGTTGTCTAATACAATGACACTGGTAGAGAAAACCACTATAGACATTCACATAAGCAGCTCTCATCATCATCATTTATTGCATAAGACTTCTTTAATTATACTAAGTTTTTGAGCAGGTCTGCATTATACTTAATTATATAAGGGAGATGTACTTTTAGTAAAAAGTAGCTCTCCAATTTCAAAAGTACATCAACGTAGTATTAATATTTAGATTTAAAGATTTTCTGGGATAAATGAAATACATTCCCAGCAGCCATCTCCCTTTGCCTCTATCTTATTGCATATTTTGTCCTAATGTGCTTTCATATTTACATGTCACCATGTTTCCATTGGCTAGTACCTTAAAGTCAGATGTCTGTCAAGCAAACTGACCAGTGACAGAATTGCTTTGTGAGGTTTACATCTTTATGACATCAAATGCTTCACATGAAAAATGCAGTTCATTGTCAAAAATCAGCTATATTAGGAGAGTGAGAATTGTGTTTTAGCATCAATTTTACACACTAAATATGCTGTCATTGTGTATGTTTAATGGATGTCTTTCAGTTTTAAAGATAGACAGACGGATAGATAGATAGAAAGATAGAAAGATAGATAGATAGAAAGATAGATAGATAGACAGACAGACTGATTTCAACTGGAAGCAGTGCTTACATATTGCTTAATTTTTGGTGGTTATTAAATAGTATGGGTAGGCAAGAAAAGTGCATATATCTTTTATTAGCATAAACTTACCCAAATGCGCTCTTGCATATTTAAGGCATTCAAAGTAATAATATTTCACAGCATTAATACAGTTATGTACTAGACTGGACAATGGTAAGCAGAGCCAGTACTTATATCAACAATGGCCTTATCTGTGTGAAGTTTGTATGTTCTCCCTGTGTTTGCGTGGGTTTCCTCCGGGTGCTGTGGTTTCCTCCCACACTCCAAAAAACATACTGTTAGGTTAATTGGCTGCTATCAAAATTGACCCTAGTCTCTCCCTCTCTGTCTGTGTGTGAGTGTGTGTCTATATTAGGGAATTTAGACTGTAAGCTCCAATAGGGTAGGGACTGATGTGAATGGGTTCTCTGTACAGCGCTGCGCTATTAGTGACACTATATAAATAAATGATAATGAGGATGATGATGATATGTGTTTACTATGCCTATACACATAGCCAGCTTTTACACTTGATTGGCAGATTAATGCATCATTATTGCTAAGTTTGATAACAGTTGTCTAATACAATGACACTGGTAGAGAAAACCACTATAGACATTCACATAAGCAGCTCTCATCATCATCATTTATTGCATAAGACTTCTTTAACTATACTAAGTTTTTGAGCAGGTCTGCATTATACTTAATTATATAAGGGAGATGTACTTTTAGTAAAAAGTAGCTCTCCAATTTCAAAAGTACATCAACGTAGTATTAATACTTAGATTTAAAGATTTTCTGGGATAAATGAAATACATTCCCAGCAGCCATCTCCCTTTGCCTCTATCTTATTGCATATTTTGTCCTAATGTGCTTTCATATTTACATGTCACCATGTTTCCATTGGCTAGTACCTTAAAGTCAGATGTCTGTCAAGCAAACTGACCAGTGACAGAATTGCTTTGTGAGGTTTACATCTTTATGACATCAAATGCTTCACATGAAAAATGCAGTTCATTGTCAAAAATCAGCTATATTAGGAGAGTGAGAATTGTGTTTTAGCATCAATTACACACTAAATATGCTGTCATTGTGTATGTTTAATGGATGTCTTTCAGTTTTAAAGATAGACAGACGGATAGATAGATAGAAAGATAGAAAGATAGATAGATAGAAAGATAGATAGATAGATAGATAGATAGATAGATAGATAGATAGATAGATAGACAGACAGACAGACAGACAGACAGACTGATTTCAACTGGAAGCAGTGCTTACATATTGCTTAATTTTTGGTGGTTATTAAATAGTATGGGTAGGCAAGAAAAGTGCATATATCTTTTATTAGCATAAACTTACCCAAATGCGCTCTTGCATATTTAAGGCATTCAAAGTAATAATATTTCACAGCATTAATACAGTTATGTACTAGACTGGACAATGGTAAGCAGAGCCAGTACTTATATCAACAATGGCTTTATCTGTGTGAAGTTTGTATGTTCTCCCTGTGTTTGCGTGGGTTTCCTCCGGGTGCTGTGGTTTCCTCCCACACTCCAAAAAACATACTGTTAGGTTAATTGGCTGCTATCAAAATTGACCCTAGTCTCTCCCTCTCTGTCTGTGTGTGAGTGTGTGTCTATATTAGGGAATTTAGACTGTAAGCTCCAATAGGGTAGGGACTGATGTGAATGGGTTCTCTGTACAGCGCTGCGCTATTAGTGACACTATATAAATAAATGATAATGAGGATGATGATGATATGTGTTTACTATGCCTATACACATAGCCAGCTTTCACACTTGATTGGCAGATTAATGCATCATTATTGCTAAGTTTGATAACAGTTGTCTAATACAGTGACACTGGTAGAGAAAACCACTATAGACATTCACATAAGCAGCTCTCATCATCATCATTTATGGCATAAGACTTCTTTAATTATACTAAGTTTTTGAGCAGGTCTGCATTATACTTAATTATATAAGGGAGATGTACTTTTAGTAAAAAGTAGCTCTCCAATTTCAAAAGTACATCAACGTAGTATTAATACTTAGATTTAAAGATTTTCTGGGATAAATGAAATACATTCCCAGCAGCCATCTCCCTTTGCCTCTATCTTATTGCATATTTTGTCCTAATGTGCTTTCATATTTACATGTCACCATGTTTCCATTGGCTAGTACCTTAAAGTCAGATGTCTGTCAAGCAAACTGACCAGTGACAGAATTGCTTTGTGAGGTTTACATCTTTATGACATCAAATGCTTCACATGAAAAATGCAGTTCATTGTCAAAAATCAGCTATATTAGGAGAGTGAGAATTGTGTTTTAGCATCAATTACACACTAAATATGCTGTCATTGTGTATGTTTAATGGATGTCTTTCAGTTTTAAAGATAGACAGACGGATAGATAGATAGAAAGATAGAAAGATAGATAGATAGACAGACAGACAGACAGACAGACAGACAGACAGACAGACAGACAGACAGACAGACTGATTTCAACTGGAAGCAGTGCTTACATATTGCTTAATTTTTGGTGGTTATTAAATAGTATGGGTAGGCAAGAAAAGTGCATATATCTTTTATTAGCATAAACTTACCCAAATGCGCTCTTGCATATTTAAGGCATTCAAAGTAATAATATTTCACAGCATTAATACAGTTATGTACTAGACTGGACAATGGTAAGCAGAGCCAGTACTTATATCAACAATGGCCTTATCTGTGTGAAGTTTGTATGTTCTCCCTGTGTTTGCGTGGGTTTCCTCCGGGTGCTGTGGTTTCCTCCCACACTCCAAAAAACATACTGTTAGGTTAATTGGCAGCTATCAAAATTGACCCTAGTCTCTCCCTCTCTGTCTGTGTGTGAGTGTGTGTCTATATTAGGGAATTTAGACTGTAAGCTCCAATAGGGTAGGGACTGATGTGAATGGGTTCTCTGTACAGCGCTGCGCTATTAGTGACACTATATAAATAAATGATAATGAGGATGATGATGATATGTGTTTACTATGCCTATACACATAGCCAGCTTTCACACTTGATTGGCAGATTAATGCATCATTATTGCTAAGTTTGATAACAGTTGTCTAATACAGTGACACTGGTAGAGAAAACCACTATAGACATTCACATAAGCAGCTCTCATCATCATCATTTATGGCATAAGACTTCTTTAATTATACTAAGTTTTTGAGCAGGTCTGCATTATACTTAATTATATAAGGGAGATGTACTTTTAGTAAAAAGTAGCTCTCCAATTTCAAAAGTACATCAACGTAGTATTAATACTTAGATTTAAAGATTTTCTGGGATAAATGAAATACATTCCCAGCAGCCATCTCCCTTTGCCTCTATCTTATTGCATATTTTGTCCTAATGTGCTTTCATATTTACATGTCACCATGTTTCCATTGGCTAGTACCTTAAAGTCAGATGTCTGTCAAGCAAACTGACCAGTGACAGAATTGCTTTGTGAGGTTTACATCTTTATGACATCAAATGCTTCACATGAAAAATGCAGTTCATTGTCAAAAATCAGCTATATTAGGAGAGTGAGAATTGTGTTTTAGCATCAATTACACACTAAATATGCTGTCATTGTGTATGTTTAATGGATGTCTTTCAGTTTTAAAGATAGACAGACGGATAGATAGATAGAAAGATAGAAAGATAGATAGATAGATAGATAGACAGACAGACAGACTGATTTCAACTGGAAGCAGTGCTTACATATTGCTTAATTTTTGGTGGTTATTAAATAGTATGGGTAGGCAAGAAAAGTGCATATATCTTTTATTAGCATAAACTTACCCAAATGCGCTCTTGCATATTTAAGGCATTCAAAGTAATAATATTTCACAGCATTAATACAGTTATGTACTAGACTGGACAATGGTAAGCAGAGCCAGTACTTATATCAACAATGGCCTTATCTGTGTGAAGTTTGTATGTTCTCCCTGTGTTTGCGTGGGTTTCCTCCGGGTGCTGTGGTTTCCTCCCACACTCCAAAAAACATACTGTTAGGTTAATTGGCTGCTATCAAAATTGACCCTAGTCTCTCCCTCTCTGTCTGTGTGTGAGTGTGTGTCTATATTAGGGAATTTAGACTGTAAGCTCCAATAGGGTAGGGACTGATGTGAATGGGTTCTCTGTACAGCGCTGCGCTATTAGTGACACTATATAAATAAATGATAATGAGGATGATGATGATATGTGTTTACTATGCCTATACACATAGCCAGCTTTCACACTTGATTGGCAGATTAATGCATCATTATTGCTAAGTTTGATAACAGTTGTCTAATACAGTGACACTGGTAGAGAAAACCACTATAGACATTCACATAAGCAGCTCTCATCATCATCATTTATGGCATAAGACTTCTTTAATTATACTAAGTTTTTGAGCAGGTCTGCATTATACTTAATTATATAAGGGAGATGTACTTTTAGTAAAAAGTAGCTCTCCAATTTCAAAAGTACATCAACGTAGTATTAATACTTAGATTTAAAGATTTTCTGGGATAAATGAAATACATTCCCAGCAGCCATCTCCCTTTGCCTCTATCTTATTGCATATTTTGTCCTAATGTGCTTTCATATTTACATGTCACCATGTTTCCATTGGCTAGTACCTTAAAGTCAGATGTCTGTCAAGCAAACTGACCAGTGACAGAATTGCTTTGTGAGGTTTACATCTTTATGACATCAAATGCTTCACATGAAAAATGCAGTTCATTGTCAAAAATCAGCTATATTAGGAGAGTGAGAATTGTGTTTTAGCATCAATTACAGACTAAATATGCTGTCATTGTGTATGTTTAATGGATGTCTTTCAGTTTTAAAGATAGACAGACGGATAGATAGATAGAAAGATAGAAAGATAGAAAGATAGATAGATAGACAGACAGACAGACAGACAGACAGACAGACAGACAGACAGACTGATTTCAACTGGAAGCAGTGCTTACATATTGCTTAATTTTTGGTGGTTATTAAATAGTATGGGTAGGCAAGAAAAGTGCATATATCTTTTATTAGCATAAACTTACCCAAATGCGCTCTTGCATATTTAAGGCATTCAAAGTAATAATATTTCACAGCATTAATACAGTTATGTACTAGACTGGACAATGGTAAGCAGAGCCAGTACTTATATCAACAATGGCCTTATCTGTGTGAAGTTTGTATGTTCTCCCTGTGTTTGCGTGGGTTTCCTCCGGGTGCTGTGGTTTCCTCCCACACTCCAAAAAACATACTGTTAGGTTAATTGGCAGCTATCAAAATTGACCCTAGTCTCTCCCTCTCTGTCTGTGTGTGAGTGTGTGTCTATATTAGGGAATTTAGACTGTAAGCTCCAATAGGGTAGGGACTGATGTGAATGGGTTCTCTGTACAGCGCTGCGCTATTAGTGACACTATATAAATAAATGATAATGAGGATGATGATGATATGTGTTTACTATGCCTATACACATAGCCAGCTTTCACACTTGATTGGCAGATTAATGCATCATTATTGCTAAGTTTGATAACAGTTGTCTAATACAGTGACACTGGTAGAGAAAACCACTATAGACATTCACATAAGCAGCTCTCATCATCATCATTTATGGCATAAGACTTCT
Organism: Mixophyes fleayi; assembly: GCF_038048845.1. Taxonomy (NCBI): domain Eukaryota; kingdom Metazoa; phylum Chordata; class Amphibia; order Anura; family Limnodynastidae; genus Mixophyes; species Mixophyes fleayi. The sequence continues at coordinate 242,027 of NW_027447132.1, read as the reverse complement.
TTAATTATACTAAGTTTTTGAGCAGGTCTGCATTATACTTAATTATATAAGGGAGATGTACTTTTAGTAAAAAGTAGCTCTCCAATTTCAAAAGTACATCAACGTAGTATTAATACTTAGATTTAAAGATTTTCTGGGATAAATGAAATACATTCCCAGCAGCCATCTCCCTTTGCCTCTATCTTATTGCATATTTTGTCCTAATGTGCTTTCATATTTACATGTCACCATGTTTCCATTGGCTAGTACCTTAAAGTCAGATGTCTGTCAAGCAAACTGACCAGTGACAGAATTGCTTTGTGAGGTTTACATCTTTGACATCAAATGCTTCACATGAAAAATGCAGTTCATTGTCAAAAATCAGCTATATTAGGAGAGTGAGAATTGTGTTTTAGCATCAATTACACACTAAATATGCTGTCATTGTGTATGTTTAATGGATGTCTTTCAGTTTTAAAGATAGACAGACGGATAGATAGATAGAAAGATAGAAAGATAGATAGATAGAAAGATAGATAGATAGATAGATAGATAGATAGACAGACAGACAGACAGACAGACAGACAGACAGACAGACAGACAGACAGACAGACAGACTGATTTCAACTGGAAGCAGTGCTTACATATTGCTTAATTTTTGGTGGTTATTAAATAGTATGGGTAGGCAAGAAAAGTGCATATATCTTTTATTAGCATAAACTTACCCAAATGCGCTCTTGCATATTTAAGGCATTCAAAGTAATAATATTTCACAGCATTAATACAGTTATGTACTAGACTGGACAATGGTAAGCAGAGCCAGTACTTATATCAACAATGGCCTTATCTGTGTGAAGTTTGTATGTTCTCCCTGTGTTTGCGTGGGTTTCCTCCGGGTGCTGTGGTTTCCTCCCACACTCCAAAAAACATACTGTTAGGTTAATTGGCTGCTATCAAAATTGACCCTAGTCTCTCCCTCTCTGTCTGTGTGTGAGTGTGTGTCTATATTAGGGAATTTAGACTGTAAGCTCCAATAGGGTAGGGACTGATGTGAATGGGTTCTCTGTACAGCGCTGCGCTATTAGTGACACTATATAAATAAATGATAATGAGGATGATGATGATATGTGTTTACTATGCCTATACACATAGCCAGCTTTCACACTTGATTGGCAGATTAATGCATCATTATTGCTAAGTTTGATAACAGTTGTCTAATACAATGACACTGGTAGAGAAAACCACTATAGACATTCACATAAGCAGCTCTCATCATCATCATTTATTGCATAAGACTTCTTTAATTATACTAAGTTTTTGAGCAGGTCTGCATTATACTTAATTATATAAGGGAGATGTACTTTTAGTAAAAAGTAGCTCTCCAATTTCAAAAGTACATCAACGTAGTATTAATACTTAGATTTAAAGATTTTCTGGGATAAATGAAATACATTCCCAGCAGCCATCTCCCTTTGCCTCTATCTTATTGCATATTTTGTCCTAATGTGCTTTCATATTTACATGTCACCATGTTTCCATTGGCTAGTACCTTAAAGTCAGATGTCTGTCAAGCAAACTGACCAGTGACAGAATTGCTTTGTGAGGTTTACATCTTTATGACATCAAATGCTTCACATGAAAAATGCAGTTCATTGTCAAAAATCAGCTATATTAGGAGAGTGAGAATTGTGTTTTAGCATCAATTTTACACACTAAATATGCTGTCATTGTGTATGTTTAATGGATGTCTTTCAGTTTTAAAGATAGACAGACGGATAGATAGATAGAAAGATAGAAAGATAGATAGATAGAAAGATAGATAGATAGACAGACAGACTGATTTCAACTGGAAGCAGTGCTTACATATTGCTTAATTTTTGGTGGTTATTAAATAGTATGGGTAGGCAAGAAAAGTGCATATATCTTTTATTAGCATAAACTTACCCAAATGCGCTCTTGCATATTTAAGGCATTCAAAGTAATAATATTTCACAGCATTAATACAGTTATGTACTAGACTGGACAATGGTAAGCAGAGCCAGTACTTATATCAACAATGGCCTTATCTGTGTGAAGTTTGTATGTTCTCCCTGTGTTTGCGTGGGTTTCCTCCGGGTGCTGTGGTTTCCTCCCACACTCCAAAAAACATACTGTTAGGTTAATTGGCTGCTATCAAAATTGACCCTAGTCTCTCCCTCTCTGTCTGTGTGTGAGTGTGTGTCTATATTAGGGAATTTAGACTGTAAGCTCCAATAGGGTAGGGACTGATGTGAATGGGTTCTCTGTACAGCGCTGCGCTATTAGTGACACTATATAAATAAATGATAATGAGGATGATGATGATATGTGTTTACTATGCCTATACACATAGCCAGCTTTCACACTTGATTGGCAGATTAATGCATCATTATTGCTAAGTTTGATAACAGTTGTCTAATACAATGACACTGGTAGAGAAAACCACTATAGACATTCACATAAGCAGCTCTCATCATCATCATTTATTGCATAAGACTTCTTTAATTATACTAAGTTTTTGAGCAGGTCTGCATTATACTTAATTATATAAGGGAGATGTACTTTTAGTAAAAAGTAGCTCTCCAATTTCAAAAGTACATCAACGTAGTATTAATACTTAGATTTAAAGATTTTCTGGGATAAATGAAATACATTCCCAGCAGCCATCTTCCTTTGCCTCTATCTTATTGCATATTTTGTCCTAATGTGCTTTCATATTTACATGTCACCATGTTTCCATTGGCTAGTACCTTAAAGTCAGATGTCTGTCAAGCAAACTGACCAGTGACAGAATTGCTTTGTGAGGTTTACATCTTTGACATCAAATGCTTCACATGAAAAATGCAGTTCATTGTCAAAAATCAGCTATATTAGGAGAGTGAGAATTGTGTTTTAGCATCAATTACACACTAAATATGCTGTCATTGTGTATGTTTAATGGATGTCTTTCAGTTTTAAAGATAGACAGACGGATAGATAGATAGAAAGATAGATAGATAGATAGATAGATAGATAGACAGACAGACAGACTGATTTCAACTGGAAGCAGTGCTTACATATTGCTTAATTTTTGGTGGTTATTAAATAGTATGGGTAGGCAAGAAAAGTGCATATATCTTTTATTAGCATAAACTTACCCAAATGCGCTCTTGCATATTTAAGGCATTCAAAGTAATAATATTTCACAGCATTAATACAGTTATGTACTAGACTGGACAATGGTAAGCAGAGCCAGTACTTATATCAACAATGGCCTTATCTGTGTGAAGTTTGTATGTTCTCCCTGTGTTTGCGTGGGTTTCCTCCGGGTGCTGTGGTTTCCTCCCACACTCCAAAAAACATACTGTTAGGTTAATTGGCTGCTATCAAAATTGACCCTAGTCTCTCCCTCTCTGTCTGTGTGTGAGTGTGTGTCTATATTAGGGAATTTAGACTGTAAGCTCCAATAGGGTAGGGACTGATGTGAATGGGTTCTCTGTACAGCGCTGCGCTATTAGTGACACTATATAAATAAATGATAATGAGGATGATGATGATATGTGTTTACTATGCCTATACACATAGCCAGCTTTCACACTTGATTGGCAGATTAATGCATCATTATTGCTAAGTTTGATAACAGTTGTCTAATACAATGACACTGGTAGAGAAAACCACTATAGACATTCACATAAGCAGCTCTCATCATCATCATTTATTGCATAAGACTTCTTTAACTATACTAAGTTTTTGAGCAGGTCTGCATTATACTTAATTATATAAGGGAGATGTACTTTTAGTAAAAAGTAGCTCTCCAATTTCAAAAGTACATCAACGTAGTATTAATACTTAGATTTAAAGATTTTCTGGGATAAATGAAATACATTCCCAGCAGCCATCTCCCTTTGCCTCTATCTTATTGCATATTTTGTCCTAATGTGCTTTCATATTTACATGTCACCATGTTTCCATTGGCTAGTACCTTAAAGTCAGATGTCTGTCAAGCAAACTGACCAGTGACAGAATTGCTTTGTGAGGTTTACATCTTTATGACATCAAATGCTTCACATGAAAAATGCAGTTCATTGTCAAAAATCAGCTATATTAGGAGAGTGAGAATTGTGTTTTAGCATCAATTACACACTAAATATGCTGTCATTGTGTATGTTTAATGGATGTCTTTCAGTTTTAAAGATAGACAGACGGATAGATAGATAGAAAGATAGAAAGATAGATAGATAGATAGAAAGATAGATAGATAGATAGATAGATAGATAGATAGACAGACAGACAGACAGACAGACTGATTTCAACTGGAAGCAGTGCTTACATATTGCTTAATTTTTGGTGGTTATTAAATAGTATGGGTAGGCAAGAAAAGTGCATATATCTTTTATTAGCATAAACTTACCCAAATGCGCTCTTGCATATTTAAGGCATTCAAAGTAATAATATTTCACAGCATTAATACAGTTATGTACTAGACTGGACAATGGTAAGCAGAGCCAGTACTTATATCAACAATGGCTTTATCTGTGTGAAGTTTGTATGTTCTCCCTGTGTTTGCGTGGGTTTCCTCCGGGTGCTGTGGTTTCCTCCCACACTCCAAAAAACATACTGTTAGGTTAATTGGCTGCTATCAAAATTGACCCTAGTCTCTCCCTCTCTGTCTGTGTGTGAGTGTGTGTCTATATTAGGGAATTTAGACTGTAAGCTCCAATAGGGTAGGGACTGATGTGAATGGGTTCTCTGTACAGCGCTGCGCTATTAGTGACACTATATAAATAAATGATAATGAGGATGATGATGATATGTGTTTACTATGCCTATACACATAGCCAGCTTTCACACTTGATTGGCAGATTAATGCATCATTATTGCTAAGTTTGATAACAGTTGTCTAATACAGTGACACTGGTAGAGAAAACCACTATAGACATTCACATAAGCAGCTCTCATCATCATCATTTATTGCATAAGACTTCTTTAATTATACTAAGTTTTTGAGCAGGTCTGCATTATACTTAATTATATAAGGGAGATGTACTTTTAGTAAAAAGTAGCTCTCCAATTTCAAAAGTACATCAACGTAGTATTAATACTTAGATTTAAAGATTTTCTGGGATAAATGAAATACATTCCCAGCAGCCATCTCCCTTTGCCTCTATCTTATTGCATATTTTGTCCTAATGTGCTTTCATATTTACATGTCACCATGTTTCCATTGGCTAGTACCTTAAAGTCAGATGTCTGTCAAGCAAACTGACCAGTGACAGAATTGCTTTGTGAGGTTTACATCTTTATGACATCAAATGCTTCACATGAAAAATGCAGTTCATTGTCAAAAATCAGCTATATTAGGAGAGTGAGAATTGTGTTTTAGCATCAATTTTACACACTAAATATGCTGTCATTGTGTATGTTTAATGGATGTCTTTCAGTTTTAAAGATAGACAGACGGATAGATAGATAGAAAGATAGAAAGATAGATAGATAGAAAGATAGATAGATAGACAGACAGACTGATTTCAACTGGAAGCAGTGCTTACATATTGCTTAATTTTTGGTGGTTATTAAATAGTATGGGTAGGCAAGAAAAGTGCATATATCTTTTATTAGCATAAACTTACCCAAATGCGCTCTTGCATATTTAAGGCATTCAAAGTAATAATATTTCACAGCATTAATACAGTTATGTACTAGACTGGACAATGGTAAGCAGAGCCAGTACTTATATCAACAATGGCCTTATCTGTGTGAAGTTTGTATGTTCTCCCTGTGTTTGCGTGGGTTTCCTCCGGGTGCTGTGGTTTCCTCCCACACTCCAAAAAACATACTGTTAGGTTAATTGGCTGCTATCAAAATTGACCCTAGTCTCTCCCTCTCTGTCTGTGTGTGAGTGTGTGTCTATATTAGGGAATTTAGACTGTAAGCTCCAATAGGGTAGGGACTGATGTGAATGGGTTCTCTGTACAGCGCTGCGCTATTAGTGACACTATATAAATAAATGATAATGAGGATGATGATGATATGTGTTTACTATGCCTATACACATAGCCAGCTTTCACACTTGATTGGCAGATTAATGCATCATTATTGCTAAGTTTGATAACAGTTGTCTAATACAATGACACTGGTAGAGAAAACCACTATAGACATTCACATAAGCAGCTCTCATCATCATCATTTATTGCATAAGACTTCTTTAATTATACTAAGTTTTTGAGCAGGTCTGCATTATACTTAATTATATAAGGGAGATGTACTTTTAGTAAAAAGTAGCTCTCCAATTTCAAAAGTACATCAACGTAGTATTAATACTTAGATTTAAAGATTTTCTGGGATAAATGAAATACATTCCCAGCAGCCATCTCCCTTTGCCTCTATCTTATTGCATATTTTGTCCTAATGTGCTTTCATATTTACATGTCACCATGTTTCCATTGGCTAGTACCTTAAAGTCAGATGTCTGTCAAGCAAACTGACCAGTGACAGAATTGCTTTGTGAGGTTTACATCTTTGACATCAAATGCTTCACATGAAAAATGCAGTTCATTGTCAAAAATCAGCTATATTAGGAGAGTGAGAATTGTGTTTTAGCATCAATTACACACTAAATATGCTGTCATTGTGTATGTTTAATGGATGTCTTTCAGTTTTAAAGATAGACAGACGGATAGATAGATAGAAAGATAGATAGATAGATAGATAGATAGATAGACAGACAGACAGACTGATTTCAACTGGAAGCAGTGCTTACATATTGCTTAATTTTTGGTGGTTATTAAATAGTATGGGTAGGCAAGAAAAGTGCATATATCTTTTATTAGCATAAACTTACCCAAATGCGCTCTTGCATATTTAAGGCATTCAAAGTAATAATATTTCACAGCATTAATACAGTTATGTACTAGACTGGACAATGGTAAGCAGAGCCAGTACTTATATCAACAATGGCCTTATCTGTGTGAAGTTTGTATGTTCTCCCTGTGTTTGCGTGGGTTTCCTCCGGGTGCTGTGGTTTCCTCCCACACTCCAAAAAACATACTGTTAGGTTAATTGGCTGCTATCAAAATTGACCCTAGTCTCTCCCTCTCTGTCTGTGTGTGAGTGTGTGTCTATATTAGGGAATTTAGACTGTAAGCTCCAATAGGGTAGGGACTGATGTGAATGGGTTCTCTGTACAGCGCTGCGCTATTAGTGACACTATATAAATAAATGATAATGAGGATGATGATGATATGTGTTTACTATGCCTATACACATAGCCAGCTTTCACACTTGATTGGCAGATTAATGCATCATTATTGCTAAGTTTGATAACAGTTGTCTAATACAATGACACTGGTAGAGAAAACCACTATAGACATTCACATAAGCAGCTCTCATCATCATCATTTATTGCATAAGACTTCTTTAACTATACTAAGTTTTTGAGCAGGTCTGCATTATACTTAATTATATAAGGGAGATGTACTTTTAGTAAAAAGTAGCTCTCCAATTTCAAAAGTACATCAACGTAGTATTAATACTTAGATTTAAAGATTTTCTGGGATAAATGAAATACATTCCCAGCAGCCATCTCCCTTTGCCTCTATCTTATTGCATATTTTGTCCTAATGTGCTTTCATATTTACATGTCACCATGTTTCCATTGGCTAGTACCTTAAAGTCAGATGTCTGTCAAGCAAACTGACCAGTGACAGAATTGCTTTGTGAGGTTTACATCTTTATGACATCAAATGCTTCACATGAAAAATGCAGTTCATTGTCAAAAATCAGCTATATTAGGAGAGTGAGAATTGTGTTTTAGCATCAATTACACACTAAATATGCTGTCATTGTGTATGTTTAATGGATGTCTTTCAGTTTTAAAGATAGACAGACGGATAGATAGATAGAAAGATAGAAAGATAGATAGATAGAAAGATAGATAGATAGATAGATAGATAGATAGATAGATAGATAGACAGACAGACAGACAGACAGACTGATTTCAACTGGAAGCAGTGCTTACATATTGCTTAATTTTTGGTGGTTATTAAATAGTATGGGTAGGCAAGAAAAGTGCATATATCTTTTATTAGCATAAACTTACCCAAATGCGCTCTTGCATATTTAAGGCATTCAAAGTAATAATATTTCACAGCATTAATACAGTTATGTACTAGACTGGACAATGGTAAGCAGAGCCAGTACTTATATCAACAATGGCTTTATCTGTGTGAAGTTTGTATGTTCTCCCTGTGTTTGCGTGGGTTTCCTCCGGGTGCTGTGGTTTCCTCCCACACTCCAAAAAACATACTGTTAGGTTAATTGGCTGCTATCAAAATTGACCCTAGTCTCTCCCTCTCTGTCTGTGTGTGAGTGTGTGTCTATATTAGGGAATTTAGACTGTAAGCTCCAATAGGGTAGGGACTGATGTGAATGGGTTCTCTGTACAGCGCTGCGCTATTAGTGACACTATATAAATAAATGATAATGAGGATGATGATGATATGTGTTTACTATGCCTATACACATAGCCAGCTTTCACACTTGATTGGCAGATTAATGCATCATTATTGCTAAGTTTGATAACAGTTGTCTAATACAGTGACACTGGTAGAGAAAACCACTATAGACATTCACATAAGCAGCTCTCATCATCATCATTTATGGCATAAGACTTCTTTAATTATACTAAGTTTTTGAGCAGGTCTGCATTATACTTAATTATATAAGGGAGATGTACTTTTAGTAAAAAGTAGCTCTCCAATTTCAAAAGTACATCAACGTAGTATTAATACTTAGATTTAAAGATTTTCTGGGATAAATGAAATACATTCCCAGCAGCCATCTCCCTTTGCCTCTATCTTATTGCATATTTTGTCCTAATGTGCTTTCATATTTACATGTCACCATGTTTCCATTGGCTAGTACCTTAAAGTCAGATGTCTGTCAAGCAAACTGACCAGTGACAGAATTGCTTTGTGAGGTTTACATCTTTATGACATCAAATGCTTCACATGAAAAATGCAGTTCATTGTCAAAAATCAGCTATATTAGGAGAGTGAGAATTGTGTTTTAGCATCAATTACACACTAAATATGCTGTCATTGTGTATGTTTAATGGATGTCTTTCAGTTTTAAAGATAGACAGACGGATAGATAGATAGAAAGATAGAAAGATAGATAGATAGACAGACAGACAGACAGACAGACAGACAGACAGACTGATTTCAACTGGAAGCAGTGCTTACATATTGCTTAATTTTTGGTGGTTATTAAATAGTATGGGTAGGCAAGAAAAGTGCATATATCTTTTATTAGCATAAACTTACCCAAATGCGCTCTTGCATATTTAAGGCATTCAAAGTAATAATATTTCACAGCATTAATACAGTTATGTACTAGACTGGACAATGGTAAGCAGAGCCAGTACTTATATCAACAATGGCCTTATCTGTGTGAAGTTTGTATGTTCTCCCTGTGTTTGCGTGGGTTTCCTCCGGGTGCTGTGGTTTCCTCCCACACTCCAAAAAACATACTGTTAGGTTAATTGGCAGCTATCAAAATTGACCCTAGTCTCTCCCTCTCTGTCTGTGTGTGAGTGTGTGTCTATATTAGGGAATTTAGACTGTAAGCTCCAATAGGGTAGGGACTGATGTGAATGGGTTCTCTGTACAGCGCTGCGCTATTAGTGACACTATATAAATAAATGATAATGAGGATGATGATGATATGTGTTTACTATGCCTATACACATAGCCAGCTTTCACACTTGATTGGCAGATTAATGCATCATTATTGCTAAGTTTGATAACAGTTGTCTAATACAGTGACACTGGTAGAGAAAACCACTATAGACATTCACATAAGCAGCTCTCATCATCATCATTTATGGCATAAGACTTCTTTAATTATACTAAGTTTTTGAGCAGGTCTGCATTATACTTAATTATATAAGGGAGATGTACTTTTAGTAAAAAGTAGCTCTCCAATTTCAAAAGTACATCAACGTAGTATTAATACTTAGATTTAAAGATTTTCTGGGATAAATGAAATACATTCCCAGCAGCCATCTCCCTTTGCCTCTATCTTATTGCATATTTTGTCCTAATGTGCTTTCATATTTACATGTCACCATGTTTCCATTGGCTAGTACCTTAAAGTCAGATGTCTGTCAAGCAAACTGACCAGTGACAGAATTGCTTTGTGAGGTTTACATCTTTATGACATCAAATGCTTCACATGAAAAATGCAGTTCATTGTCAAAAATCAGCTATATTAGGAGAGTGAGAATTGTGTTTTAGCATCAATTACACACTAAATATGCTGTCATTGTGTATGTTTAATGGATGTCTTTCAGTTTTAAAGATAGACAGACGGATAGATAGATAGAAAGATAGAAAGATAGATAGATAGATAGATAGATAGACAGACAGACAGACTGATTTCAACTGGAAGCAGTGCTTACATATTGCTTAATTTTTGGTGGTTATTAAATAGTATGGGTAGGCAAGAAAAGTGCATATATCTTTTATTAGCATAAACTTACCCAAATGCGCTCTTGCATATTTAAGGCATTCAAAGTAATAATATTTCACAGCATTAATACAGTTATGTACTAGACTGGACAATGGTAAGCAGAGCCAGTACTTATATCAACAATGGCCTTATCTGTGTGAAGTTTGTATGTTCTCCCTGTGTTTGCGTGGGTTTCCTCCGGGTGCTGTGGTTTCCTCCCACACTCCAAAAAACATACTGTTAGGTTAATTGGCTGCTATCAAAATTGACCCTAGTCTCTCCCTCTCTGTCTGTGTGTGAGTGTGTGTCTATATTAGGGAATTTAGACTGTAAGCTCCAATAGGGTAGGGACTGATGTGAATGGGTTCTCTGTACAGCGCTGCGCTATTAGTGACACTATATAAATAAATGATAATGAGGATGATGATGATATGTGTTTACTATGCCTATACACATAGCCAGCTTTCACACTTGATTGGCAGATTAATGCATCATTATTGCTAAGTTTGATAACAGTTGTCTAATACAGTGACACTGGTAGAGAAAACCACTATAGACATTCACATAAGCAGCTCTCATCATCATCATTTATGGCATAAGACTTCTTTAATTATACTAAGTTTTTGAGCAGGTCTGCATTATACTTAATTATATAAGGGAGATGTACTTTTAGTAAAAAGTAGCTCTCCAATTTCAAAAGTACATCAACGTAGTATTAATACTTAGATTTAAAGATTTTCTGGGATAAATGAAATACATTCCCAGCAGCCATCTCCCTTTGCCTCTATCTTATTGCATATTTTGTCCTAATGTGCTTTCATATTTACATGTCACCATGTTTCCATTGGCTAGTACCTTAAAGTCAGATGTCTGTCAAGCAAACTGACCAGTGACAGAATTGCTTTGTGAGGTTTACATCTTTATGACATCAAATGCTTCACATGAAAAATGCAGTTCATTGTCAAAAATCAGCTATATTAGGAGAGTGAGAATTGTGTTTTAGCATCAATTACAGACTAAATATGCTGTCATTGTGTATGTTTAATGGATGTCTTTCAGTTTTAAAGATAGACAGACGGATAGATAGATAGAAAGATAGAAAGATAGAAAGATAGATAGATAGACAGACAGACAGACAGACAGACAGACAGACAGACAGACAGACAGACAGACAGACAGACTGATTTCAACTGGAAGCAGTGCTTACATATTGCTTAATTTTTGGTGGTTATTAAATAGTATGGGTAGGCAAGAAAAGTGCATATATCTTTTATTAGCATAAACTTACCCAAATGCGCTCTTGCATATTTAAGGCATTCAAAGTAATAATATTTCACAGCATTAATACAGTTATGTACTAGACTGGACAATGGTAAGCAGAGCCAGTACTTATATCAACAATGGCCTTATCTGTGTGAAGTTTGTATGTTCTCCCTGTGTTTGCGTGGGTTTCCTCCGGGTGCTGTGGTTTCCTCCCACACTCCAAAAAACATACTGTTAGGTTAATTGGCAGCTATCAAAATTGACCCTAGTCTCTCCCTCTCTGTCTGTGTGTGAGTGTGTGTCTATATTAGGGAATTTAGACTGTAAGCTCCAATAGGGTAGGGACTGATGTGAATGGGTTCTCTGTACAGCGCTGCGCTATTAGTGACACTATATAAATAAATGATAATGAGGATGATGATGATATGTGTTTACTATGCCTATACACATAGCCAGCTTTCACACTTGATTGGCAGATTAATGCATCATTATTGCTAAGTTTGATAACAGTTGTCTAATACAGTGACACTGGTAGAGAAAACCACTATAGACATTCACATAAGCAGCTCTCATCATCATCATTTATGGCATAAGACTTCTTTAATTATACTAAGTTTTTGAGCAGGTCTGCATTATACTTAATTATATAAGGGAGATGTACTTTTAGTAAAAAGTAGCTCTCCAATTTCAAAAGTACATCAACGTAGTATTAATACTTAGATTTAAAGATTTTCTGGGATAAATGAAATACATTCCCAGCAGCCATCTCCCTTTGCCTCTATCTTATTGCATATTTTGTCCTAATGTGCTTTCATATTTACATGTCACCATGTTTCCATTGGCTAGTACCTTAAAGTCAGATGTCTGTCAAGCAAACTGACCAGTGACAGAATTGCTTTGTGAGGTTTACATCTTTGACATCAAATGCTTCACATGAAAAATGCAGTTCATTGTCAAAAATCAGCTATATTAGGAGAGTGAGAATTGTGTTTTAGCATCAATTACACACTAAATATGCTGTCATTGTGTATGTTTAATGGATGTCTTTCAGTTTTAAAGATAGACAGACGGATAGATAGATAGAAAGATAGAAAGATAGATAGATAGATAGATAGATAGATAGACAGACAGACAGACAGACAGACAGACAGACAGACAGACAGACAGACAGACTGATTTCAACTGGAAGCAGTGCTTACATATTGCTTAATTTTTGGTGGTTATTAAATAGTATGGGTAGGCAAGAAAAGTGCATATATCTTTTATTAGCATAAACTTACCCAAATGCGCTCTTGCATATTTAAGGCATTCAAAGTAATAATATTTCACAGCATTAATACAGTTATGTACTAGACTGGACAATGGTAAGCAGAGCCAGTACTTATATCAACAATGGCCTTATCTGTGTGAAGTTTGTATGTTCTCCCTGTGTTTGCGTGGGTTTCCTCCGGGTGCTGTGGTTTCCTCCCACACTCCAAAAAACATACTGTTAGGTTAATTGGCTGCTATCAAAATTGACCCTAGTCTCTCCCTCTCTGTCTGTGTGTGAGTGTGTGTCTATATTAGGGAATTTAGACTGTAAGCTCCAATAGGGTAGGGACTGATGTGAATGGGTTCTCTGTACAGCGCTGCGCTATTAGTGACACTATATAAATAAATGATAATGAGGATGATGATGATATGTGTTTACTATGCCTATACACATAGCCAGCTTTCACACTTGATTGGCAGATTAATGCATCATTATTGCTAAGTTTGATAACAGTTGTCTAATACAGTGACACTGGTAGAGAAAACCACTATAGACATTCACATAAGCAGCTCTCATCATCATCATTTATGGCATAAGACTTCTTTAATTATACTAAGTTTTTGAGCAGGTCTGCATTATACTTAATTATATAAGGGAGATGTACTTTTAGTAAAAAGTAGCTCTCCAATTTCAAAAGTACATCAACGTAGTATTAATACTTAGATTTAAAGATTTTCTGGGATAAATGAAATACATTCCCAGCAGCCATCTCCCTTTGCCTCTATCTTATTGCATATTTTGTCCTAATGTGCTTTCATATTTACATGTCACCATGTTTCCATTGGCTAGTACCTTAAAGTCAGATGTCTGTCAAGCAAACTGACCAGTGACAGAATTGCTTTGTGAGGTTTACATCTTTGACATCAAATGCTTCACATGAAAAATGCAGTTCATTGTCAAAAATCAGCTATATTAGGAGAGTGAGAATTGTGTTTTAGCATCAATTACACACTAAATATGCTGTCATTGTGTATGTTTAATGGATGTCTTTCAGTTTTAAAGATAGACAGACGGATAGATAGATAGAAAGATAGAAAGATAGATAGATAGATAGATAGATAGATAGACAGACAGACAGACAGACAGACAGACAGACAGACAGACAGACAGACAGACAGACTGATTTCAACTGGAAGCAGTGCTTACATATTGCTTAATTTTTGGTGGTTATTAAATAGTATGGGTAGGCAAGAAAAGTGCATATATCTTTTATTAGCATAAACTTACCCAAATGCGCTCTTGCATATTTAAGGCATTCAAAGTAATAATATTTCACAGCATTAATACAGTTATGTACTAGACTGGACAATGGTAAGCAGAGCCAGTACTTATATCAACAATGGCCTTATCTGTGTGAAGTTTGTATGTTCTCCCTGTGTTTGCGTGGGTTTCCTCCGGGTGCTGTGGTTTCCTCCCACACTCCAAAAAACATACTGTTAGGTTAATTGGCAGCTATCAAAATTGACCCTAGTCTCTCCCTCTCTGTCTGTGTGTGAGTGTGTGTCTATATTAGGGAATTTAGACTGTAAGCTCCAATAGGGTAGGGACTGATGTGAATGGGTTCTCTGTACAGCGCTGCGCTATTAGTGACACTATATAAATAAATGATAATGAGGATGATGATGATATGTGTTTACTATGCCTATACACATAGCCAGCTTTCACACTTGATTGGCAGATTAATGCATCATTATTGCTAAGTTTGATAACAGTTGTCTAATACAGTGACACTGGTAGAGAAAACCACTATAGACATTCACATAAGCAGCTCTCATCATCATCATTTATGGCATAAGACTTCTTTAATTATACTAAGTTTTTGAGCAGGTCTGCATTATACTTAATTATATAAGGGAGATGTACTTTTAGTAAAAAGTAGCTCTCCAATTTCAAAAGTACATCAACGTAGTATTAATACTTAGATTTAAAGATTTTCTGGGATAAATGAAATACATTCCCAGCAGCCATCTCCCTTTGCCTCTATCTTATTGCATATTTTGTCCTAATGTGCTTTCATATTTACATGTCACCATGTTTCCATTGGCTAGTACCTTAAAGTCAGATGTCTGTCAAGCAAACTGACCAGTGACAGAATTGCTTTGTGAGGTTTACATCTTTGACATCAAATGCTTCACATGAAAAATGCAGTTCATTGTCAAAAATCAGCTATATTAGGAGAGTGAGAATTGTGTTTTAGCATCAATTACACACTAAATATGCTGTCATTGTGTATGTTTAATGGATGTCTTTCAGTTTTAAAGATAGACAGACGGATAGATAGATAGAAAGATAGAAAGATAGATAGATAGATAGATAGATAGATAGACAGACAGACAGACAGACAGACAGACAGACAGACAGACAGACAGACAGACTGATTTCAACTGGAAGCAGTGCTTACATATTGCTTAATTTTTGGTGGTTATTAAATAGTATGGGTAGGCAAGAAAAGTGCATATATCTTTTATTAGCATAAACTTACCCAAATGCGCTCTTGCATATTTAAGGCATTCAAAGTAATAATATTTCACAGCATTAATACAGTTATGTACTAGACTGGACAATGGTAAGCAGAGCCAGTACTTATATCAACAATGGCCTTATCTGTGTGAAGTTTGTATGTTCTCCCTGTGTTTGCGTGGGTTTCCTCCGGGTGCTGTGGTTTCCTCCCACACTCCAAAAAACATACTGTTAGGTTAATTGGCTGCTATCAAAATTGACCCTAGTCTCTCCCTCTCTGTCTGTGTGTGAGTGTGTGTCTATATTAGGGAATTTAGACTGTAAGCTCCAATAGGGTAGGGACTGATGTGAATGGGTTCTCTGTACAGCGCTGCGCTATTAGTGACACTATATAAATAAATGATAATGAGGATGATGATGATATGTGTTTACTATGCCTATACACATAGCCAGCTTTCACACTTGATTGGCAGATTAATGCATCATTATTGCTAAGTTTGATAACAGTTGTCTAATACAGTGACACTGGTAGAGAAAACCACTATAGACATTCACATAAGCAGCTCTCATCATCATCATTTATGGCATAAGACTTCTTTAATTATACTAAGTTTTTGAGCAGGTCTGCATTATACTTAATTATATAAGGGAGATGTACTTTTAGTAAAAAGTAGCTCTCCAATTTCAAAAGTACATCAACGTAGTATTAATACTTAGATTTAAAGATTTTCTGGGATAAATGAAATACATTCCCAGCAGCCATCTCCCTTTGCCTCTATCTTATTGCATATTTTGTCCTAATGTGCTTTCATATTTACATGTCACCATGTTTCCATTGGCTAGTACCTTAAAGTCAGATGTCTGTCAAGCAAACTGACCAGTGACAGAATTGCTTTGTGAGGTTTACATCTTTGACATCAAATGCTTCACATGAAAAATGCAGTTCATTGTCAAAAATCAGCTATATTAGGAGAGTGAGAATTGTGTTTTAGCATCAATTACACACTAAATATGCTGTCATTGTGTATGTTTAATGGATGTCTTTCAGTTTTAAAGATAGACAGACGGATAGATAGATAGAAAGATAGAAAGATAGATAGATAGATAGATAGATAGATAGACAGACAGACAGACAGACAGACAGACAGACAGACAGACAGACAGACAGACAGACAGACTGATTTCAACTGGAAGCAGTGCTTACATATTGCTTAATTTTTGGTGGTTATTAAATAGTATGGGTAGGCAAGAAAAGTGCATATATCTTTTATTAGCATAAACTTACCCAAATGCGCTCTTGCATATTTAAGGCATTCAAAGTAATAATATTTCACAGCATTAATACAGTTATGTACTAGACTGGACAATGGTAAGCAGAGCCAGTACTTATATCAACAATGGCCTTATCTGTGTGAAGTTTGTATGTTCTCCCTGTGTTTGCGTGGGTTTCCTCCGGGTGCTGTGGTTTCCTCCCACACTCCAAAAAACATACTGTTAGGTTAATTGG
>NW_027447132.1:197500-220000 GCF_038048845.1 Mixophyes fleayi | reverse complement strand
CACACCTTTAGACAATAGTTAGTCAAAATACACACAATTACATATATATCTATATTACAGGCAATAAGTATGATATATATTGCACTAAAGCTATATTGTGTGTACAATATTGTTACGCTGTTTATTGTTCTATAATATAATACAACACACTTTAAACAAATCCTATATCTTGTCGTGATTATTCTTGAAACTTGTCGATATAAAGAAATATAAAAATGATATTTCATGGGTTAATTCAGAAATACCTTTTGCGAGGAGTTGTTAACGGTATTAAATGGTCATACATATATTTGCCAGTATATTAAGGAGATTGTAACCCAAAAAGGAGAAAAGGAAAATACTTTCCCAATGGCGAGCGCCAGCCCGAACTGTGTTTTTTTTTTATAATTTTCGTGAAGATATAGGGGTGAAATTACTGTTATATTGTAAACTTTTTTTTTTTGTTTGATAGAGGGGCGGGAACGAAGGTGGTAATATTTGTGTGATATTACCGTACGCCTTTTCTAGAAAGCGGTTTTGACAAGTAACATTGTTTCATCTGTGTCCTGAAAGATATATAATTAATTACAGCGAATCTAGATTATGATTTTTAATTTTCATAATGTGTTGGCAAATAGACGTTTAATAACGGGAGTTGTATGTATCTGTTGAACAATTCTGTATTTTTAGGTGTACTAAGATGGCTATTGCTTTGTCTTCACTTATAATACAGTGTAGTTGGAAGGACTTGTGTTTACTTAGCGGTTATATTTATAGTTTAAATCTGATTCTGTGGACTGGGGGGACAGATACTCAGGAGAAAATTCTTCCTTTTTTAATCCCCAGAATCAAATTTAGTTATAACTTCTCCTGTGGAAATTTATATTTTAATTAGGACTTTTTGCATAACCAAATTTGCAAGTTATGTGATAATTAGGGATCATTTTAATCACATAATAATTACACCTTGTCTACAGAATAGGTTTGGAGAGGTAGTTTTGGATACTTGGCGGTTTTTGTCAAGGGGTGTGTGATATCTGGGTAATATAGAACCCTGTCAAACAAAAGAATTACGGGAGTAGCGCTCACGGATTCTTAGCAGAAACGCATAAGCGTGAAAGCTGGGACACCCTGTCCTGTATTGTAGTGGTAGGAGGTGATTGTTTGGAAGATTGTGTAGAAAGATGTCTCTAAAGTACAACGGAGATGTCACGGGTGCGTATTATTCGACGTGACGAAAATAGCGAAAAAGGCGCAAATTGTATTATACGCCGATAGTTACTTTGGGTTGATACAATATTTTTATGTTATATGGATAGTTAATCCATAGAGGCATTCCGATATGTAACTTCTGTAGAAACACGCCTTTGTCAGTTGTTTAGTGGGTACGGCTACGGCGACACTTAAATTATGAGCGGATCATGCGCAATGGTTTCCCAGTAAAGCCATTATTAGCGATTTTGGCTGGGTGCAACCAGATCTGCAAAACGAATTTACCAATCATTATACGATTGAGAACAGCATTTCCACTCAGTAGACAGGGGGATACTCACACAAATTATTAACACACAAGTCTATAACATGGAACATATGGATTTTATTTTTTTAATTACTTTGGAAACTCGCAAAGTGTGGTATGTTTAACCTGTGTGTTTAACCCTGCTAAAACGTATAGTGATCACCAGTAGTAAGCTTATAATCAGGTTATGTATTGATAAGCTAGGTGTAATTACGTGGACCGTATCACAGGTCGCGGCAGGTAAAATATGAATATTTATATTATTCAAGATGCCACAGATGTAGTATGTCTAAATCAAGGTTTTTTAGTAAAGCAGGCCACAGGTAGGTATGTACATGGCTGCAAAAGACTTGATTTTAGATGGTAAAAAAAATATTACATTATAAATTCTGAGAAATAAGGTATTATATGTACTCAGAGCATTGAACACTTAATTGCCCTGGTAACATAAGTAATAGGGAATAATAAGTAAAATTTGGGTTTTGTCATTGGAGATAGTTGAATGTATGCAAGGAGACGTCCTTGCTGTTATGTCAACAAATGAAAATTGATTTAGCCCTTGCAATGTCTCAGATATATATGCATTTGTTTTAAAACTGTATATGAGGACATATGGGATAATAGAGAGGTGGTATTTAAAACCCTACTCATTTTAAAAACCCAGGTATATACAGGTAATTTATAATGGTATATTGTAAAGAACCAATAATATTGGTAACAGACACACTACCTAGTGGTTACAACTTACAAATATATATTGCAGCCCCTTCATCAGAGTTTGTACTCTGGAAATGGGCGGGATAAAATATAGATTTGATAATTTTACATGTCATTATTTTGGAGGTGTTTGGCAACATGTAGCATTAGAATTAATGAAACCCCTGGATAATGGTAATGTGTTTTATTGCCTAGGGATAAAAAGGTGGATCCTAATGCACAGTGGTATATGCCACTCAAAAATGTGACATGAAATTTCCACTTATGTAAGGTTACACAGCATCTGATAAATGCCATCAGAACTGTTATATCATTACATAAGGACTAGGTAGGAAAAAACACAATTGTATGTAGACATGGTAAACTAGAGTCAAGGAGAAACCCAGGGCATGAATATTAGTGCTTGTTGATGACAGACACAAATTTCTAAAGTTTGTGTTCATAAATACCCATAAAACCGAGTTAAATAAAATAAACCCCAGTGAGTAGTAGTTTTATTCACCAGGATCAGGGGGACTGATAAAACAAAATGGTGGTTTAGTGATTTTGTTGCATTAATCTTTGCTGGCCAGTAGGGGCAATAATGTGCCTAAATCAGTTTTCTTTCTTAGAGAGAGAACATCAGTAGTGGATATACAGATCCGTTACCCAGCAAAGATGGTTATGTACAAAATGTCTAATGCTTTTAAGTGTTTAAAGAGGTTCTTTAGAGGGACATTGCCATCACCAATATACTAAATGGGTAAATCTCTAAACATCGTGTGTCCTTGGAGATATGATTAGGTAAGATGACGTTATGTGACATAAATGTATTATGTATACTCACATTTCTTTCTGTCTCCACAGGTTACTAAGAACAGGATTCCTTTGTTTCTCCTTCCCAACTGATACATAGATCATTGGAAATGAGAAAAAGGGGGATAATGGTAATGCTAAGAAAGGTATAAAAATTTGAGTTTCCCAGGTACATGGAAACTTTGAAGGAATTTTTATGGTATTGTAATAAGATAAGTCAGTCTACAGATCCCTGGCGCCACCTAGTGGTCAAAAATATGTGAAGTTTGGTCCATAATACTCGCAAAGGACAGAAAAATGTTTGTTTTTTTCAAGTCCATAATGATGGTAACACCTGGAATGAAATTCGTAAGTCATCAGAGGGGACGGGATAGGATTCTTACCATGCTCGGAAGGGAGAATTCCCAGAAGAGTATTTTTGTTTTTCTTCCCATATTAGGAACCAAGAAGTGGACAGCTGCAGAGGATATCGAAATGCTACAAGTGGACCGGACGCAGGAACGACAGATGGGTAGGAAAAAGTAAAAATTTCAAAACAACTGATATTTTTATTTTCTTTCCTACAAGATGGATGAGAATTAAGACGGTGCCCAGCTGTAGCAGATGATATCCCTGACAGATGACACGAGATCCTGAGATGGTCGTTAAGGACACAGAATGGCAGGACTTGGACACAGAAGAGATCCAAACCAGATGTCAAAGATGACTGTACCCCACAAGACTTCCCCCCCATCGTACTTGGCGAAGATGATGACATCATGAAGAGACACCAAAGATGGAACAACCTTCGGATCTTAGATTTAATTGTTGAGGGATAATTTATTGGGGAGTACCTTGACATGTGTTGATTTTTTCTCCTAAGACAAGGTTTTTTCATCAGACATGGCAACGTAGGAGATCCATTAGCGTCTTCCCCCATTCTTTCTTGATATTTGTGCTAAAAATTGCCTTACCATAATTAATTCCAAACTCAAATATATATATTAATATGTAGCCTTATTGACCACCTGTTCACACACACTCATACATGTTACATACAATCACTAGGAACACTAGGGACACTGATAAGAGATGACAACAGATATCTGTCAGTCTAACTGTAATGACAGAAAACTGACATCAGGGGGAATGATAAAGAGTGCATAAATAATATATTATTTATGCTTAATTTTATAATATATAACAGAGATTCAGTCACAGTTGAATTAGCACACTAGCTTTGCACAAAATTAGCCATTCTGCCCCCCACCTGTGATTGTGGGTGGTAACTAAATACTTAAACAGGTTTTCAGCATTTTGTCTGTAATTAGCAAATGAAAGCCTATAGCCAGCTTCCAGACTGCGCCCACAAGAGGTGTTTAGTAGACAAAGAAATTAGCCTGGACACTTTCACTCCATGCTGGATTTCGGACTGATAGGTAATGTAGCTCCTAGGTGAACAGGCCTACTTAGGCCCTGACTAGTATGGAGTGTGCATGACATGAAAGGTGAGTGTGAGCATGTTATAATGTGTTGTTGAATGGAGGACATAAGATTGAATGATTATTTGTTGTAAGTGATATGAAAGTTTAAGTGAGAATGAAAGTTTGAATTGATTGGATTGATATGGACAGAGTTATATGGACAGAGTTACATAAATGCATGCCTGGTTGGGATAAATGAAAGCATTTGTGTTTATACATAGTTAATGCTGTGCTGTGACTTGTGGAGTGCTGTACTATACATAGTCTGGATCCTGGTTGGGATAAATGATAGCATTTGTGTTTGGATCGATTTGTTAGGCTTTGGGAATGGAGACGTTTGTGCTATGTGTGAAATATCAGGTGTTAAAATTGGCCAGTGGACATTGTGCGTTTACTGCTGATTATAGAGCTATTTGTGGTGGATTGGCTAAATACTGCTTGTAATGAGTAATGGGTCTGTACTGAGTTCACATTGTTTAGTAACTGTAATTGTTTAGTAGGCCTTGTGGGCCTACAAGCATGGCAAGTCAGCCATTTTGGATGGTGACTACATTGCATAGAAAGTGATGGATTAGGAAGTGATCAGATTGTGGTTAAGTGATCAGATTGTTAGATATGCATAGAAAGTGCAGGTTATGTTGGTTTATGCATAGAAAGTGTAGTAGTTTGAACTGGTTGAAACCATGTGCTTGAAAATGGCCGCTAGACTTTAAGTGAGGTATGTTTGTGGTCTGTATGGATTCTCCCCTCCCCCTTCACTACACAATGCACACACACACACACCTTTAGACAATAGTTAGTCAAAATACACACAATTACATATATATCTATATTACAGGCAATAAGTATGATATATATTGCACTAAAGCTATATTGTGTGTACAATATTGTTACGCTGTTTATTGTTCTATAATATAATACAACACACTTTAAACAAATCCTATATCTTGTCGTGATTATTCTTGAAACTTGTCGATATAAAGAAATATAAAAATGATATTTCATGGGTTAATTCAGAAATACCTTTTGCGAGGAGTTGTTAACGGTATTAAATGGTCATACATATATTTGCCAGTATATTAAGGAGATTGTAACCCAAAAAGGAGAAAAGGAAAATACTTTCCCAATGGCGAGCGCCAGCCCGAACTGTGTTTTTTTTTTATAATTTTCGTGAAGATATAGGGGTGAAATTACTGTTATATTGTAAACTTTTTTTTTTTGTTTGATAGAGGGGCGGGAACGAAGGTGGTAATATTTGTGTGATATTACCGTACGCCTTTTCTAGAAAGCGGTTTTGACAAGTAACATTGTTTCATCTGTGTCCTGAAAGATATATAATTAATTACAGCGAATCTAGATTATGATTTTTAATTTTCATAATGTGTTGGCAAATAGACGTTTAATAACGGGAGTTGTATGTATCTGTTGAACAATTCTGTATTTTTAGGTGTACTAAGATGGCTATTGCTTTGTCTTCACTTATAATACAGTGTAGTTGGAAGGACTTGTGTTTACTTAGCGGTTATATTTATAGTTTAAATCTGATTCTGTGGACTGGGGGGACAGATACTCAGGAGAAAATTCTTCCTTTTTTAATCCCCAGAATCAAATTTAGTTATAACTTCTCCTGTGGAAATTTATATTTTAATTAGGACTTTTTGCATAACCAAATTTGCAAGTTATGTGATAATTAGGGATCATTTTAATCACATAATAATTACACCTTGTCTACAGAATAGGTTTGGAGAGGTAGTTTTGGATACTTGGCGGTTTTTGTCAAGGGGTGTGTGATATCTGGGTAATATAGAACCCTGTCAAACAAAAGAATTACGGGAGTAGCGCTCACGGATTCTTAGCAGAAACGCATAAGCGTGAAAGCTGGGACACCCTGTCCTGTATTGTAGTGGTAGGAGGTGATTGTTTGGAAGATTGTGTAGAAAGATGTCTCTAAAGTACAACGGAGATGTCACGGGTGCGTATTATTCGACGTGACGAAAATAGCGAAAAAGGCGCAAATTGTATTATACGCCGATAGTTACTTTGGGTTGATACAATATTTTTATGTTATATGGATAGTTAATCCATAGAGGCATTCCGATATGTAACTTCTGTAGAAACACGCCTTTGTCAGTTGTTTAGTGGGTACGGCTACGGCAACACTTAAATTATGAGCGGATCATGCGCAATGGTTTCCCAGTAAAGCCATTATTAGCGATTTTGGCTGGGTGCAACCAGATCTGCAAAACGAATTTACCAATCATTATACGATTGAGAACAGCATTTCCACTCAGTAGACAGGGGGATACTCACACAAATTATTAACACACAAGTCTATAACATGGAACATATGGATTTTATTTTTTTAATTACTTTGGAAACTCGCAAAGTGTGGTATGTTTAACCTGTGTGTTTAACCCTGCTAAAACGTATAGTGATCACCAGTAGTAAGCTTATAATCAGGTTATGTATTGATAAGCTAGGTGTAATTACGTGGACCGTATCACAGGTCGCGGCAGGTAAAATATGAATATTTATATTATTCAAGATGCCACAGATGTAGTATGTCTAAATCAAGGTTTTTTAGTAAAGCAGGCCACAGGTAGGTATGTACATGGCTGCAAAAGACTTGATTTTAGATGGTAAAAAAAATATTACATTATAAATTCTGAGAAATAAGGTATTATATGTACTCAGAGCATTGAACACTTAATTGCCCTGGTAACATAAGTAATAGGGAATAATAAGTAAAATTTGGGTTTTGTCATTGGAGATAGTTGAATGTATGCAAGGAGACGTCCTTGCTGTTATGTCAACAAATGAAAATTGATTTAGCCCTTGCAATGTCTCAGATATATATGCATTTGTTTTAAAACTGTATATGAGGACATATGGGATAATAGAGAGGTGGTATTTAAAACCCTACTCATTTTAAAAACCCAGGTATATACAGGTAATTTATAATGGTATATTGTAAAGAACCAATAATATTGGTAACAGACACACTACCTAGTGGTTACAACTTACAAATATATATTGCAGCCCCTTCATCAGAGTTTGTACTCTGGAAATGGGCGGGATAAAATATAGATTTGATAATTTTACATGTCATTATTTTGGAGGTGTTTGGCAACATGTAGCATTAGAATTAATGAAACCCCTGGATAATGGTAATGTGTTTTATTGCCTAGGGATAAAAAGGTGGATCCTAATGCACAGTGGTATATGCCACTCAAAAATGTGACATGAAATTTCCACTTATGTAAGGTTACACAGCATCTGATAAATGCCATCAGAACTGTTATATCATTACATAAGGACTAGGTAGGAAAAAACACAATTGTATGTAGACATGGTAAACTAGAGTCAAGGAGAAACCCAGGGCATGAATATTAGTGCTTGTTGATGACAGACACAAATTTCTAAAGTTTGTGTTCATAAATACCCATAAAACCGAGTTAAATAAAATAAACCCCAGTGAGTAGTAGTTTTATTCACCAGGATCAGGGGGACTGATAAAACAAAATGGTGGTTTAGTGATTTTGTTGCATTAATCTTTGCTGGCCAGTAGGGGCAATAATGTGCCTAAATCAGTTTTCTTTCTTAGAGAGAGAACATCAGTAGTGGATATACAGATCCGTTACCCAGCAAAGATGGTTATGTACAAAATGTCTAATGCTTTTAAGTGTTTAAAGAGGTTCTTTAGAGGGACATTGCCATCACCAATATACTAAATGGGTAAATCTCTAAACATCGTGTGTCCTTGGAGATATGATTAGGTAAGATGACGTTATGTGACATAAATGTATTATGTATACTCACATTTCTTTCTGTCTCCACAGGTTACTAAGAACAGGATTCCTTTGTTTCTCCTTCCCAACTGATACATAGATCATTGGAAATGAGAAAAAGGGGGATAATGGTAATGCTAAGAAAGGTATAAAAATTTGAGTTTCCCAGGTACATGGAAACTTTGAAGGAATTTTTATGGTATTGTAATAAGATAAGTCAGTCTACAGATCCCTGGCGCCACCTAGTGGTCAAAAATATGTGAAGTTTGGTCCATAATACTCGCAAAGGACAGAAAAATGTTTGTTTTTTTCAAGTCCATAATGATGGTAACACCTGGAATGAAATTCGTAAGTCATCAGAGGGGACGGGATAGGATTCTTACCATGCTCGGAAGGGAGAATTCCCAGAAGAGTATTTTTGTTTTTCTTCCCATATTAGGAACCAAGAAGTGGACAGCTGCAGAGGATATCGAAATGCTACAAGTGGACCGGACGCAGGAACGACAGATGGGTAGGAAAAAGTAAAAATTTCAAAACAACTGATATTTTTATTTTCTTTCCTACAAGATGGATGAGAATTAAGACGGTGCCCAGCTGTAGCAGATGATATCCCTGACAGATGACACGAGATCCTGAGATGGTCGTTAAGGACACAGAATGGCAGGACTTGGACACAGAAGAGATCCAAACCAGATGTCAAAGATGACTGTACCCCACAAGACTTCCCCCCCATCGTACTTGGCGAAGATGATGACATCATGAAGAGACACCAAAGATGGAACAACCTTCGGATCTTAGATTTAATTGTTGAGGGATAATTTATTGGGGAGTACCTTGACATGTGTTGATTTTTTCTCCTAAGACAAGGTTTTTTCATCAGACATGGCAACGTAGGAGATCCATTAGCGTCTTCCCCCATTCTTTCTTGATATTTGTGCTAAAAATTGCCTTACCATAATTAATTCCAAACTCAAATATATATATTAATATGTAGCCTTATTGACCACCTGTTCACACACACTCATACATGTTACATACAATCACTAGGAACACTAGGGACACTGATAAGAGATGACAACAGATATCTGTCAGTCTAACTGTAATGACAGAAAACTGACATCAGGGGGAATGATAAAGAGTGCATAAATAATATATTATTTATGCTTAATTTTATAATATATAACAGAGATTCAGTCACAGTTGAATTAGCACACTAGCTTTGCACAAAATTAGCCATTCTGCCCCCCACCTGTGATTGTGGGTGGTAACTAAATACTTAAACAGGTTTTCAGCATTTTGTCTGTAATTAGCAAATGAAAGCCTATAGCCAGCTTCCAGACTGCGCCCACAAGAGGTGTTTAGTAGACAAAGAAATTAGCCTGGACACTTTCACTCCATGCTGGATTTCGGACTGATAGGTAATGTAGCTCCTAGGTGAACAGGCCTACTTAGGCCCTGACTAGTATGGAGTGTGCATGACATGAAAGGTGAGTGTGAGCATGTTATAATGTGTTGTTGAATGGAGGACATAAGATTGAATGATTATTTGTTGTAAGTGATATGAAAGTTTAAGTGAGAATGAAAGTTTGAATTGATTGGATTGATATGGACAGAGTTATATGGACAGAGTTACATAAATGCATGCCTGGTTGGGATAAATGAAAGCATTTGTGTTTATACATAGTTAATGCTGTGCTGTGACTTGTGGAGTGCTGTACTATACATAGTCTGGATCCTGGTTGGGATAAATGATAGCATTTGTGTTTGGATCGATTTGTTAGGCTTTGGGAATGGAGACGTTTGTGCTATGTGTGAAATATCAGGTGTTAAAATTGGCCAGTGGACATTGTGCGTTTACTGCTGATTATAGAGCTATTTGTGGTGGATTGGCTAAATACTGCTTGTAATGAGTAATGGGTCTGTACTGAGTTCACATTGTTTAGTAACTGTAATTGTTTAGTAGGCCTTGTGGGCCTACAAGCATGGCAAGTCAGCCATTTTGGATGGTGACTACATTGCATAGAAAGTGATGGATTAGGAAGTGATCAGATTGTGGTTAAGTGATCAGATTGTTAGATATGCATAGAAAGTGCAGGTTATGTTGGTTTATGCATAGAAAGTGTAGTAGTTTGAACTGGTTGAAACCATGTGCTTGAAAATGGCCGCTAGACTTTAAGTGAGGTATGTTTGTGGTCTGTATGGATTCTCCCCTCCCCCTTCACTACACAATGCACACACACACACACCTTTAGACAATAGTTAGTCAAAATACACACAATTACATATATATCTATATTACAGGCAATAAGTATGATATATATTGCACTAAAGCTATATTGTGTGTACAATATTGTTACGCTGTTTATTGTTCTATAATATAATACAACACACTTTAAACAAATCCTATATCTTGTCGTGATTATTCTTGAAACTTGTCGATATAAAGAAATATAAAAATGATATTTCATGGGTTAATTCAGAAATACCTTTTGCGAGGAGTTGTTAACGGTATTAAATGGTCATACATATATTTGCCAGTATATTAAGGAGATTGTAACCCAAAAAGGAGAAAAGGAAAATACTTTCCCAATGGCGAGCGCCAGCCCGAACTGTGTTTTTTTTTTATAATTTTCGTGAAGATATAGGGGTGAAATTACTGTTATATTGTAAACTTTTTTTTTTTGTTTGATAGAGGGGCGGGAACGAAGGTGGTAATATTTGTGTGATATTACCGTACGCCTTTTCTAGAAAGCGGTTTTGACAAGTAACATTGTTTCATCTGTGTCCTGAAAGATATATAATTAATTACAGCGAATCTAGATTATGATTTTTAATTTTCATAATGTGTTGGCAAATAGACGTTTAATAACGGGAGTTGTATGTATCTGTTGAACAATTCTGTATTTTTAGGTGTACTAAGATGGCTATTGCTTTGTCTTCACTTATAATACAGTGTAGTTGGAAGGACTTGTGTTTACTTAGCGGTTATATTTATAGTTTAAATCTGATTCTGTGGACTGGGGGGACAGATACTCAGGAGAAAATTCTTCCTTTTTTAATCCCCAGAATCAAATTTAGTTATAACTTCTCCTGTGGAAATTTATATTTTAATTAGGACTTTTTGCATAACCAAATTTGCAAGTTATGTGATAATTAGGGATCATTTTAATCACATAATAATTACACCTTGTCTACAGAATAGGTTTGGAGAGGTAGTTTTGGATACTTGGCGGTTTTTGTCAAGGGGTGTGTGATATCTGGGTAATATAGAACCCTGTCAAACAAAAGAATTACGGGAGTAGCGCTCACGGATTCTTAGCAGAAACGCATAAGCGTGAAAGCTGGGACACCCTGTCCTGTATTGTAGTGGTAGGAGGTGATTGTTTGGAAGATTGTGTAGAAAGATGTCTCTAAAGTACAACGGAGATGTCACGGGTGCGTATTATTCGACGTGACGAAAATAGCGAAAAAGGCGCAAATTGTATTATACGCCGATAGTTACTTTGGGTTGATACAATATTTTTATGTTATATGGATAGTTAATCCATAGAGGCATTCCGATATGTAACTTCTGTAGAAACACGCCTTTGTCAGTTGTTTAGTGGGTACGGCTACGGCAACACTTAAATTATGAGCGGATCATGCGCAATGGTTTCCCAGTAAAGCCATTATTAGCGATTTTGGCTGGGTGCAACCAGATCTGCAAAACGAATTTACCAATCATTATACGATTGAGAACAGCATTTCCACTCAGTAGACAGGGGGATACTCACACAAATTATTAACACACAAGTCTATAACATGGAACATATGGATTTTATTTTTTTAATTACTTTGGAAACTCGCAAAGTGTGGTATGTTTAACCTGTGTGTTTAACCCTGCTAAAACGTATAGTGATCACCAGTAGTAAGCTTATAATCAGGTTATGTATTGATAAGCTAGGTGTAATTACGTGGACCGTATCACAGGTCGCGGCAGGTAAAATATGAATATTTATATTATTCAAGATGCCACAGATGTAGTATGTCTAAATCAAGGTTTTTTAGTAAAGCAGGCCACAGGTAGGTATGTACATGGCTGCAAAAGACTTGATTTTAGATGGTAAAAAAAATATTACATTATAAATTCTGAGAAATAAGGTATTATATGTACTCAGAGCATTGAACACTTAATTGCCCTGGTAACATAAGTAATAGGGAATAATAAGTAAAATTTGGGTTTTGTCATTGGAGATAGTTGAATGTATGCAAGGAGACGTCCTTGCTGTTATGTCAACAAATGAAAATTGATTTAGCCCTTGCAATGTCTCAGATATATATGCATTTGTTTTAAAACTGTATATGAGGACATATGGGATAATAGAGAGGTGGTATTTAAAACCCTACTCATTTTAAAAACCCAGGTATATACAGGTAATTTATAATGGTATATTGTAAAGAACCAATAATATTGGTAACAGACACACTACCTAGTGGTTACAACTTACAAATATATATTGCAGCCCCTTCATCAGAGTTTGTACTCTGGAAATGGGCGGGATAAAATATAGATTTGATAATTTTACATGTCATTATTTTGGAGGTGTTTGGCAACATGTAGCATTAGAATTAATGAAACCCCTGGATAATGGTAATGTGTTTTATTGCCTAGGGATAAAAAGGTGGATCCTAATGCACAGTGGTATATGCCACTCAAAAATGTGACATGAAATTTCCACTTATGTAAGGTTACACAGCATCTGATAAATGCCATCAGAACTGTTATATCATTACATAAGGACTAGGTAGGAAAAAACACAATTGTATGTAGACATGGTAAACTAGAGTCAAGGAGAAACCCAGGGCATGAATATTAGTGCTTGTTGATGACAGACACAAATTTCTAAAGTTTGTGTTCATAAATACCCATAAAACCGAGTTAAATAAAATAAACCCCAGTGAGTAGTAGTTTTATTCACCAGGATCAGGGGGACTGATAAAACAAAATGGTGGTTTAGTGATTTTGTTGCATTAATCTTTGCTGGCCAGTAGGGGCAATAATGTGCCTAAATCAGTTTTCTTTCTTAGAGAGAGAACATCAGTAGTGGATATACAGATCCGTTACCCAGCAAAGATGGTTATGTACAAAATGTCTAATGCTTTTAAGTGTTTAAAGAGGTTCTTTAGAGGGACATTGCCATCACCAATATACTAAATGGGTAAATCTCTAAACATCGTGTGTCCTTGGAGATATGATTAGGTAAGATGACGTTATGTGACATAAATGTATTATGTATACTCACATTTCTTTCTGTCTCCACAGGTTACTAAGAACAGGATTCCTTTGTTTCTCCTTCCCAACTGATACATAGATCATTGGAAATGAGAAAAAGGGGGATAATGGTAATGCTAAGAAAGGTATAAAAATTTGAGTTTCCCAGGTACATGGAAACTTTGAAGGAATTTTTATGGTATTGTAATAAGATAAGTCAGTCTACAGATCCCTGGCGCCACCTAGTGGTCAAAAATATGTGAAGTTTGGTCCATAATACTCGCAAAGGACAGAAAAATGTTTGTTTTTTTCAAGTCCATAATGATGGTAACACCTGGAATGAAATTCGTAAGTCATCAGAGGGGACGGGATAGGATTCTTACCATGCTCGGAAGGGAGAATTCCCAGAAGAGTATTTTTGTTTTTCTTCCCATATTAGGAACCAAGAAGTGGACAGCTGCAGAGGATATCGAAATGCTACAAGTGGACCGGACGCAGGAACGACAGATGGGTAGGAAAAAGTAAAAATTTCAAAACAACTGATATTTTTATTTTCTTTCCTACAAGATGGATGAGAATTAAGACGGTGCCCAGCTGTAGCAGATGATATCCCTGACAGATGACACGAGATCCTGAGATGGTCGTTAAGGACACAGAATGGCAGGACTTGGACACAGAAGAGATCCAAACCAGATGTCAAAGATGACTGTACCCCACAAGACTTCCCCCCCATCGTACTTGGCGAAGATGATGACATCATGAAGAGACACCAAAGATGGAACAACCTTCGGATCTTAGATTTAATTGTTGAGGGATAATTTATTGGGGAGTACCTTGACATGTGTTGATTTTTTCTCCTAAGACAAGGTTTTTTCATCAGACATGGCAACGTAGGAGATCCATTAGCGTCTTCCCCCATTCTTTCTTGATATTTGTGCTAAAAATTGCCTTACCATAATTAATTCCAAACTCAAATATATATATTAATATGTAGCCTTATTGACCACCTGTTCACACACACTCATACATGTTACATACAATCACTAGGAACACTAGGGACACTGATAAGAGATGACAACAGATATCTGTCAGTCTAACTGTAATGACAGAAAACTGACATCAGGGGGAATGATAAAGAGTGCATAAATAATATATTATTTATGCTTAATTTTATAATATATAACAGAGATTCAGTCACAGTTGAATTAGCACACTAGCTTTGCACAAAATTAGCCATTCTGCCCCCCACCTGTGATTGTGGGTGGTAACTAAATACTTAAACAGGTTTTCAGCATTTTGTCTGTAATTAGCAAATGAAAGCCTATAGCCAGCTTCCAGACTGCGCCCACAAGAGGTGTTTAGTAGACAAAGAAATTAGCCTGGACACTTTCACTCCATGCTGGATTTCGGACTGATAGGTAATGTAGCTCCTAGGTGAACAGGCCTACTTAGGCCCTGACTAGTATGGAGTGTGCATGACATGAAAGGTGAGTGTGAGCATGTTATAATGTGTTGTTGAATGGAGGACATAAGATTGAATGATTATTTGTTGTAAGTGATATGAAAGTTTAAGTGAGAATGAAAGTTTGAATTGATTGGATTGATATGGACAGAGTTATATGGACAGAGTTACATAAATGCATGCCTGGTTGGGATAAATGAAAGCATTTGTGTTTATACATAGTTAATGCTGTGCTGTGACTTGTGGAGTGCTGTACTATACATAGTCTGGATCCTGGTTGGGATAAATGATAGCATTTGTGTTTGGATCGATTTGTTAGGCTTTGGGAATGGAGACGTTTGTGCTATGTGTGAAATATCAGGTGTTAAAATTGGCCAGTGGACATTGTGCGTTTACTGCTGATTATAGAGCTATTTGTGGTGGATTGGCTAAATACTGCTTGTAATGAGTAATGGGTCTGTACTGAGTTCACATTGTTTAGTAACTGTAATTGTTTAGTAGGCCTTGTGGGCCTACAAGCATGGCAAGTCAGCCATTTTGGATGGTGACTACATTGCATAGAAAGTGATGGATTAGGAAGTGATCAGATTGTGGTTAAGTGATCAGATTGTTAGATATGCATAGAAAGTGCAGGTTATGTTGGTTTATGCATAGAAAGTGTAGTAGTTTGAACTGGTTGAAACCATGTGCTTGAAAATGGCCGCTAGACTTTAAGTGAGGTATGTTTGTGGTCTGTATGGATTCTCCCCTCCCCCTTCACTACACAATGCACACACACACACACCTTTAGACAATAGTTAGTCAAAATACACACAATTACATATATATCTATATTACAGGCAATAAGTATGATATATATTGCACTAAAGCTATATTGTGTGTACAATATTGTTACGCTGTTTATTGTTCTATAATATAATACAACACACTTTAAACAAATCCTATATCTTGTCGTGATTATTCTTGAAACTTGTCGATATAAAGAAATATAAAAATGATATTTCATGGGTTAATTCAGAAATACCTTTTGCGAGGAGTTGTTAACGGTATTAAATGGTCATACATATATTTGCCAGTATATTAAGGAGATTGTAACCCAAAAAGGAGAAAAGGAAAATACTTTCACATGATGATATGTGTTTACTATGCCTATACACATAGCCAGCTTTCACACTTGATTGGCAGATTAATGCATCATTATTGCTAAGTTTGATAACAGTTGTCTAATACAGTGACACTGGTAGAGAAAACCACTATAGACATTCACATAAGCAGCTCTCATCATCATCATTTATGGCATAAGACTTCTTTAATTATACTAAGTTTTTGAGCAGGTCTGCATTATACTTAATTATATAAGGGAGATGTACTTTTAGTAAAAAGTAGCTCTCCAATTTCAAAAGTACATCAACGTAGTATTAATACTTAGATTTAAAGATTTTCTGGGATAAATGAAATACATTCCCAGCAGCCATCTCCCTTTGCCTCTATCTTATTGCATATTTTGTCCTAATGTGCTTTCATATTTACATGTCACCATGTTTCCATTGGCTAGTACCTTAAAGTCAGATGTCTGTCAAGCAAACTGACCAGTGACAGAATTGCTTTGTGAGGTTTACATCTTTATGACATCAAATGCTTCACATGAAAAATGCAGTTCATTGTCAAAAATCAGCTATATTAGGAGAGTGAGAATTGTGTTTTAGCATCAATTACACACTAAATATGCTGTCATTGTGTATGTTTAATGGATGTCTTTCAGTTTTAAAGATAGACAGACCGATAGATAGATAGAAAGATAGAAAGATAGATAGATAGATAGAAAGATAGATAGATAGACAGACAGACTGATTTCAACTGGAAGCAGTGCTTACATATTGCTTAATTTTTGGTGGTTATTAAATAGTATGGGTAGGCAAGAAAAGTGCATATATCTTTTATTAGCATAAACTTACCCAAATGCGCTCTTGCATATTTAAGGCATTCAAAGTAATAATATTTCACAGCATTAATACAGTTATGTACTAGACTGGACAATGGTAAGCAGAGCCAGTACTTATATCAACAATGGCCTTATCTGTGTGAAGTTTGTATGTTCTCCCTGTGTTTGCGTGGGTTTCCTCCGGGTGCTGTGGTTTCCTCCCACACTCCAAAAAACATACTGTTAGGTTAATTGGCTGCTATCAAAATTGACCCTAGTCTCTCCCTCTCTGTCTGTGTGTGAGTGTGTGTCTATATTAGGGAATTTAGACTGTAAGCTCCAATAGGGTAGGGACTGATGTGAATGGGTTCTCTGTACAGCGCTGCGCTATTAGTGACACTATATAAATAAATGATAATGAGGATGATGATGATATGTGTTTACTATGCCTATACACATAGCCAGCTTTCACACTTGATTGGCAGATTAATGCATCATTATTGCTAAGTTTGATAACAGTTGTCTAATACAATGACACTGGTAGAGAAAACCACTATAGACATTCACATAAGCAGCTCTCATCATCATCATGTATTGCATAAGACTTCTTTAATTATACTAAGTTTTTGAGCAGGTCTGCATTATACTTAATTATATAAGGGAGATGTACTTTTAGTAAAAAGTAGCTCTCCAATTTCAAAAGTACATCAACGTAGTATTAATACTTAGATTTAAAGATTTTCTGGGATAAATGAAATACATTCCCAGCAGCCATCTCCCTTTGCCTCTATCTTATTGCATATTTTGTCCTAATGTGCTTTCATATTTACATGTCACCATGTTTCCATTGGCTAGTACCTTAAAGTCAGATGTCTGTCAAGCAAACTGACCAGTGACAGAATTGCTTTGTGAGGTTTACATCTTTATGACATCAAATGCTTCACATGAAAAATGCAGTTCATTGTCAAAAATCAGCTATATTAGGAGAGTGAGAATTGTGTTTTAGCATCAATTACACACTAAATATGCTGTCATTGTGTATGTTTAATGGATGTCTTTCAGTTTTAAAGATAGACAGACCGATAGATAGATAGATAGAAAGATAGATAGATAGAAAGATAGATAGATAGACAGACAGACAGACTGATTTCAACTGGAAGCAGTGCTTACATATTGCTTAATTTTTGGTGGTTATTAAATAGTATGGGTAGGCAAGAAAAGTGCATATATCTTTTATTAGCATAAACTTACCCAAATGCGCTCTTGCATTTTTAAGGCATTCAAAGTAATAATATTTCACAGCATTAATACAGTTATGTACTAGACTGGACAATGGTAAGCAGAGCCAGTACTTATATCAACAATGGCCTTATCTGTGTGAAGTTTGTATGTTCTCCCTGTGTTTGCGTGGGTTTCCTCCCACACTCCAAAAAACATACTGTTAGGTTAATTGGCTGCTATCAAAATTGACCCTAGTCTCTCCCTCTCTGTCTGTGTGTGAGTGTGTGTCTATATTAGGGAATTTAGACTGTAAGCTCCAATAGGGTAGGGACTGATGTGAATGGGTTCTCTGTACAGCGCTGCGCTATTAGTGACACTATATAAATAAATGATAATGAGGATGATGATGATATGTGTTTACTATGCCTATACACATAGCCAGCTTTCACACTTGATTGGCAGATTAATGCATCATTATTGCTAAGTTTGATAACAGTTGTCTAATACAGTGACACTGGTAGAGAAAACCACTATAGACATTCACATAAGCAGCTCTCATCATCATCATTTATGGCATAAGACTTCTTTAATTATACTAAGTTTTTGAGCAGGTCTGCATTATACTTAATTATATAAGGGAGATGTACTTTTAGTAAAAAGTAGCTCTCCAATTTCAAAAGTACATCAACGTAGTATTAATACTTAGATTTAAAGATTTTCTGGGATAAATGAAATACATTCCCAGCAGCCATCTCCCTTTGCCTCTATCTTATTGCATATTTTGTCCTAATGTGCTTTCATATTTACATGTCACCATGTTTCCATTGGCTAGTACCTTAAAGTCAGATGTCTGTCAAGCAAACTGACCAGTGACAGAATTGCTTTGTGAGGTTTACATCTTTATGACATCAAATGCTTCACATGAAAAATGCAGTTCATTGTCAAAAATCAGCTATATTAGGAGAGTGAGAATTGTGTTTTAGCATCAATTACACACTAAATATGCTGTCATTGTGTATGTTTAATGGATGTCTTTCAGTTTTAAAGACAGACAGACGGATAGATAGATAGAAAGATAGAAAGATAGATAGATAGAAAGATAGATAGATAGATAGATAGACAGACAGACAGACTGATTTCAACTGGAAGCAGTGCTTACATATTGCTTAATTTTTGGTGGTTATTAAATAGTATGGGTAGGCAAGAAAAGTGCATATATCTTTTATTAGCATAAACTTACCCAAATGCGCTCTTGCATTTTTAAGGCATTCAAAGTAATAATATTTCACAGCATTAATACAGTTATGTACTAGACTGGACAATGGTAAGCAGAGCCAGTACTTATATCAACAATGGCCTTATCTGTGTGAAGTTTGTATGTTCTCCCTGTGTTTGCGTGGGTTTCCTCCCACACTCCAAAAAACATACTGTTAGGTTAATTGGCTGCTATCAAAATTGACCCTAGTCTCTCCCTCTCTGTCTGTGTGTGAGTGTGTGTCTATATTAGGGAATTTAGACTGTAAGCTCCAATAGGGTAGGGACTGATGTGAATGGGTTCTCTGTACAGCGCTGCGCTATTAGTGACACTATATAAATAAATGATAATGAGGATGATGATGATATGTGTTTACTATGCCTATACACATAGCCAGCTTTCACACTTGATTGGCAGATTAATGCATCATTATTGCTAAGTTTGATAACAGTTGTCTAATACAGTGACACTGGTAGAGAAAACCACTATAGACATTCACATAAGCAGCTCTCATCATCATCATTTATGGCATAAGACTTCTTTAATTATACTAAGTTTTTGAGCAGGTCTGCATTATACTTAATTATATAAGGGAGATGTACTTTTAGTAAAAAGTAGCTCTCCAATTTCAAAAGTACATCAACGTAGTATTAATACTTAGATTTAAAGATTTTCTGGGATAAATGAAATACATTCCCAGCAGCCATCTCCCTTTGCCTCTATCTTATTGCATATTTTGTCCTAATGTGCTTTCATATTTACATGTCACCATGTTTCCATTGGCTAGTACCTTAAAGTCAGATGTCTGTCAAGCAAACTGACCAGTGACAGAATTGCTTTGTGAGGTTTACATCTTTATGACATCAAATGCTTCACATGAAAAATGCAGTTCATTGTCAAAAATCAGCTATATTAGGAGAGTGAGAATTGTGTTTTAGCATCAATTACACACTAAATATGCTGTCATTGTGTATGTTTAATGGATGTCTTTCAGTTTTAAAGATAGACAGACCGATAGATAGATAGAAAGATAGAAAGATAGATAGATAGATAGATAGAAAGATAGATAGATAGACAGACAGACTGATTTCAACTGGAAGCAGTGCTTACATATTGCTTAATTTTTGGTGGTTATTAAATAGTATGGGTAGGCAAGAAAAGTGCATATATCTTTTATTAGCATAAACTTACCCAAATGCGCTCTTGCATATTTAAGGCATTCAAAGTAATAATATTTCACAGCATTAATACAGTTATGTACTAGACTGGACAATGGTAAGCAGAGCCAGTACTTATATCAACAATGGCCTTATCTGTGTGAAGTTTGTATGTTCTCCCTGTGTTTGCGTGGGTTTCCTCCCACACTCCAAAAAACATACTGTTAGGTTAATTGGCTGCTATCAAAATTGACCCTAGTCTCTCCCTCTCTGTCTGTGTGTGAGTGTGTGTCTATATTAGGGAATTTAGACTGTAAGCTCCAATAGGGTAGGGACTGATGTGAATGGGTTCTCTGTACAGCGCTGCGCTATTAGTGACACTATATAAATAAATGATAATGAGGATGATGATGATATGTGTTTACTATGCCTATACACATAGCCAGCTTTCACACTTGATTGGCAGATTAATGCATCATTATTGCTAAGTTTGATAACAGTTGTCTAATACAGTGACACTGGTAGAGAAAACCACTATAGACATTCACATAAGCAGCTCTCATCATCATCATTTATGGCATAAGACTTCTTTAATTATACTAAGTTTTTGAGCAGGTCTGCATTATACTTAATTATATAAGGGAGATGTACTTTTAGTAAAAAGTAGCTCTCCAATTTCAAAAGTACATCAACGTAGTATTAATACTTAGATTTAAAGATTTTCTGGGATAAATGAAATACATTCCCAGCAGCCATCTCCCTTTGCCTCTATCTTATTGCATATTTTGTCCTAATGTGCTTTCATATTTACATGTCACCATGTTTCCATTGGCTAGTACCTTAAAGTCAGATGTCTGTCAAGCAAACTGACCAGTGACAGAATTGCTTTGTGAGGTTTACATCTTTATGACATCAAATGCTTCACATGAAAAATGCAGTTCATTGTCAAAAATCAGCTATATTAGGAGAGTGAGAATTGTGTTTTAGCATCAATTACACACTAAATATGCTGTCATTGTGTATGTTTAATGGATGTCTTTCAGTTTTAAAGATAGACAGACCGATAGATAGATAGAAAGATAGAAAGATAGATAGATAGATAGATAGAAAGATAGATAGATAGACAGACAGACTGATTTCAACTGGAAGCAGTGCTTACATATTGCTTAATTTTTGGTGGTTATTAAATAGTATGGGTAGGCAAGAAAAGTGCATATATCTTTTATTAGCATAAACTTACCCAAATGCGCTCTTGCATATTTAAGGCATTCAAAGTAATAATATTTCACAGCATTAATACAGTTATGTACTAGACTGGACAATGGTAAGCAGAGCCAGTACTTATATCAACAATGGCCTTATCTGTGTGAAGTTTGTATGTTCTCCCTGTGTTTGCGTGGGTTTCCTCCGGGTGCTGTGGTTTCCTCCCACACTCCAAAAAACATACTGTTAGGTTAATTGGCTGCTATCAAAATTGACCCTAGTCTCTCCCTCTCTGTCTGTTTGTGAGTGTGTGTCTATATTAGGGAATTTAGACTGTAAGCTCCAATAGGGTAGGGACTGATGTGAATGGGTTCTCTGTACAGCGCTGCGCTATTAGTGACACTATATAAATAAATGATAATGAGGATGATGATGATATGTGTTTACTATGCCTATACACATAGCCAGCTTTCACACTTGATTGGCAGATTAATGCATCATTATTGCTAAGTTTGATAACAGTTGTCTAATACAATGACACTGGTAGAGAAAACCACTATAGACATTCACATAAGCAGCTCTCATCATCATCATGTATTGCATAAGACTTCTTTAATTATACTAAGTTTTTGAGCAGGTCTGCATTATACTTAATTATATAAGGGAGATGTACTTTTAGTAAAAAGTAGCTCTCCAATTTCAAAAGTACATCAACGTAGTATTAATACTTAGATTTAAAGATTTTCTGGGATAAATGAAATACATTCCC
>NW_027447132.1:192500-195000 GCF_038048845.1 Mixophyes fleayi | reverse complement strand
GCTTTCATATTTACATGTCACCATGTTTCCATTGGCTAGTACCTTAAAGTCAGATGTCTGTCAAGCAAACTGACCAGTGACAGAATTGCTTTGTGAGGTTTACATCTTTATGACATCAAATGCTTCACATGAAAAATGCAGTTCATTGTCAAAAATCAGCTATATTAGGAGAGTGAGAATTGTGTTTTAGCATCAATTACACACTAAATATGCTGTCATTGTGTATGTTTAATGGATGTCTTTCAGTTTTAAAGATAGACAGACCGATAGATAGATAGATAGAAAGATAGAAAGATAGATAGATAGAAAGATAGATAGATAGATAGATAGACAGACTGATTTCAACTGGAAGCAGTGCTTACATATTGCTTAATTTTTGGTGGTTATTAAATAGTATGGGTAGGCAAGAAAAGTGCATATATCTTTTATTAGCATAAACTTACCCAAATGCGCTCTTGCATATTTAAGGCATTCAAAGTAATAATATTTCACAGCATTAATACAGTTATGTACTAGACTGGACAATGGTAAGCAGAGCCAGTACTTATATCAACAATGGCCTTATCTGTGTGAAGTTTGTATGTTCTCCCTGTGTTTGCGTGGGTTTCCTCCCACACTCCAAAAAACATACTGTTAGGTTAATTGGCTGCTATCAAAATTGACCCTAGTCTCTCCCTCTCTGTCTGTGTGTGAGTGTGTGTCTATATTAGGGAATTTAGACTGTAAGCTCCAATAGGGTAGGGACTGATGTGAATGGGTTCTCTGTACAGCGCTGCGCTATTAGTGACACTATATAAATAAATGATAATGAGGATGATGATGATATGTGTTTACTATGCCTATACACATAGCCAGCTTTCACACTTGATTGGCAGATTAATGCATCATTATTGCTAAGTTTGATAACAGTTGTCTAATACAGTGACACTGGTAGAGAAAACCACTATAGACATTCATATAAGCAGCTCTCATCATCATCATTTATGGCATAAGACTTCTTTAATTATACTAAGTTTTTGAGCAGGTCTGCATTATACTTAATTATATAAGGGAGATGTACTTTTAGTAAAAAGTAGCTCTCCAATTTCAAAAGTACATCAACGTAGTATTAATACTTAGATTTAAAGATTTTCTGGGATAAATGAAATACATTCCCAGCAGCCATCTCCCTTTGCCTCTATCTTATTGCATATTTTGTCCTAATGTGCTTTCATATTTACATGTCACCATGTTTCCATTGGCTAGTACCTTAAAGTCAGATGTCTGTCAAGCAAACTGACCAGTGACAGAATTGCTTTGTGAGGTTTACATCTTTATGACATCAAATGCTTCACATGAAAAATGCAGTTCATTGTCAAAAATCAGCTATATTAGGAGAGTGAGAATTGTGTTTTAGCATCAATTACACACTAAATATGCTGTCATTGTGTATGTTTAATGGATGTCTTTCAGTTTTAAAGATAGACAGACGGATAGATAGATAGAAAGATAGAAAGATAGATAGATAGAAAGATAGATAGATAGATAGACAGACAGACAGACTGATTTCAACTGGAAGCAGTGCTTACATATTGCTTAATTTTTGGTGGTTATTAAATAGTATGGGTAGGCAAGAAAAGTGCATATATCTTTTATTAGCATAAACTTACCCAAATGCGCTCTTGCATATTTAAGGCATTCAAAGTAATAATATTTCACAGCATTAATACAGTTATGTACTAGACTGGACAATGGTAAGCAGAGCCAGTACTTATATCAACAATGGCCTTATCTGTGTGAAGTTTGTATGTTCTCCCTGTGTTTGCGTGGGTTTCCTCCCACACTCCAAAAAACATACTGTTAGGTTAATTGGCTGCTATCAAAATTGACCCTAGTCTCTCCCTCTCTGTCTGTGTGTGAGTGTGTGTCTATATTAGGGAATTTAGACTGTAAGCTCCAATAGGGTAGGGACTGATGTGAATGGGTTCTCTGTACAGCGCTGCGCTATTAGTGACACTATATAAATAAATGATAATGAGGATGATGATGATATGTGTTTACTATGCCTATACACATAGCCAGCTTTCACACTTGATTGGCAGATTAATGCATCATTATTGCTAAGTTTGATAACAGTTGTCTAATACAGTGACACTGGTAGAGAAAACCACTATAGACATTCACATAAGCAGCTCTCATCATCATCATTTATGGCATAAGACTTCTTTAATTATACTAAGTTTTTGAGCAGGTCTGCATTATACTTAATTATATAAGGGAGATGTACTTTTAGTAAAAAGTAGCTCTCCAATTTCAAAAGTACATCAACGTAGTATTAATACTTAGATTTAAAGATTTTCTGGGATAAATGAAATACATTCCCAGCAGCCATCTCCCTTTGCCTCTATCTTATTGCATATTTTGTCCTAATGTGCTTTCATATTTACATGTCACCATGTTTCCATTGGCTAGTACCTTAAAGTCAGATGTCTGTCAAGCAAACTGACCAGTGACAGAATTG
>NW_027447132.1:170000-187500 GCF_038048845.1 Mixophyes fleayi | reverse complement strand
ATATGCTGTCATTGTGTATGTTTAATGGATGTCTTTCAGTTTTAAAGATAGACAGACGGATAGATAGATAGAAAGATAGAAAGATAGATAGATAGAAAGATAGATAGATAGATAGACAGACAGACAGACTGATTTCAACTGGAAGCAGTGCTTACATATTGCTTAATTTTTGGTGGTTATTAAATAGTATGGGTAGGCAAGAAAAGTGCATATATCTTTTATTAGCATAAACTTACCCAAATGCGCTCTTGCATATTTAAGGCATTCAAAGTAATAATATTTCACAGCATTAATACAGTTATGTACTAGACTGGACAATGGTAAGCAGAGCCAGTACTTATATCAACAATGGCCTTATCTGTGTGAAGTTTGTATGTTCTCCCTGTGTTTGCGTGGGTTTCCTCCCACACTCCAAAAAACATACTGTTAGGTTAATTGGCTGCTATCAAAATTGACCCTAGTCTCTCCCTCTCTGTCTGTGTGTGAGTGTGTGTCTATATTAGGGAATTTAGACTGTAAGCTCCAATAGGGTAGGGACTGATGTG
Organism: Mixophyes fleayi; assembly: GCF_038048845.1. Lineage (NCBI taxonomy): Eukaryota > Metazoa > Chordata > Amphibia > Anura > Limnodynastidae > Mixophyes > Mixophyes fleayi. The sequence continues at coordinate 186,955 of NW_027447132.1, read as the reverse complement.
AATGGGTTCTCTGTACAGCGCTGCGCTATTAGTGACACTATATAAATAAATGATAATGAGGATGATGATGATATGTGTTTACTATGCCTATACACATAGCCAGCTTTCACACTTGATTGGCAGATTAATGCATCATTATTGCTAAGTTTGATAACAGTTGTCTAATACAGTGACACTGGTAGAGAAAACCACTATAGACATTCACATAAGCAGCTCTCATCATCATCATTTATGGCATAAGACTTCTTTAATTATACTAAGTTTTTGAGCAGGTCTGCATTATACTTAATTATATAAGGGAGATGTACTTTTAGTAAAAAGTAGCTCTCCAATTTCAAAAGTACATCAACGTAGTATTAATACTTAGATTTAAAGATTTTCTGGGATAAATGAAATACATTCCCAGCAGCCATCTCCCTTTGCCTCTATCTTATTGCATATTTTGTCCTAATGTGCTTTCATATTTACATGTCACCATGTTTCCATTGGCTAGTACCTTAAAGTCAGATGTCTGTCAAGCAAACTGACCAGTGACAGAATTGCTTTGTGAGGTTTACATCTTTATGACATCAAATGCTTCACATGAAAAATGCAGTTCATTGTCAAAAATCAGCTATATTAGGAGAGTGAGAATTGTGTTTTAGCATCAATTACACACTAAATATGCTGTCATTGTGTATGTTTAATGGATGTCTTTCAGTTTTAAAGATAGACAGACGGATAGATAGATAGAAAGATAGATAGATAGATAGATAGACAGACAGACAGACTGATTTCAACTGGAAGCAGTGCTTACATATTGCTTAATTTTTGGTGGTTATTAAATAGTATGGGTAGGCAAGAAAAGTGCATATATCTTTTATTAGCATAAACTTACCCAAATGCGCTCTTGCATATTTAAGGCATTCAAAGTAATAATATTTCACAGCATTAATACAGTTATGTACTAGACTGGACAATGGTAAGCAGAGCCAGTACTTATATCAACAATGGCCTTATCTGTGTGAAGTTTGTATGTTCTCCCTGTGTTTGCGTGGGTTTCCTCCGGGTGCTGTGGTTTCCTCCCACACTCCAAAAAACATACTGTTAGGTTAATTGGCTGCTATCAAAATTGACCCTAGTCTCTCCCTCTCTGTCTGTGTGTGAGTGTGTGTCTATATTAGGGAATTTAGACTGTAAGCTCCAATAGGGTAGGGACTGATGTGAATGGGTTCTCTGTACAGCGCTGCGCTATTAGTGACACTATATAAATAAATGATAATGAGGATGATGATGATATGTGTTTACTATGCCTATACACATAGCCAGCTTTCACACTTGATTGGCAGATTAATGCATCATTATTGCTAAGTTTGATAACAGTTGTCTAATACAATGACACTGGTAGAGAAAACCACTATAGACATTCACATAAGCAGCTCTCATCATCATCATTTATTGCATAAGACTTCTTTAATTATACTAAGTTTTTGAGCAGGTCTGCATTATACTTAATTATATAAGGGAGATGTACTTTTAGTAAAAAGTAGCTCTCCAATTTCAAAAGTACATCAACGTAGTATTAATACTTAGATTTAAAGATTTTCTGGGATAAATGAAATACATTCCCAGCAGCCATCTCCCTTTGCCTCTATCTTATTGCATATTTTGTCCTAATGTGCTTTCATATTTACATGTCACCATGTTTCCATTGGCTAGTACCTTAAAGTCAGATGTCTGTCAAGCAAACTGACCAGTGACAGAATTGCTTTGTGAGGTTTACATCTTTATGACATCAAATGCTTCACATGAAAAATGCAGTTCATTGTCAAAAATCAGCTATATTAGGAGAGTGAGAATTGTGTTTTAGCATCAATTACACACTAAATATGCTGTCATTGTGTATGTTTAATGGATGTCTTTCAGTTTTAAAGATAGACAGACCGATAGATAGATAGATAGATAGAAAGATAGAAAGATAGATAGATAGAAAGATAGATAGATAGATAGACAGACTGATTTCAACTGGAAGCAGTGCTTACATATTGCTTAATTTTTGGTGGTTATTAAATAGTATGGGTAGGCAAGAAAAGTGCATATATCTTTTATTAGCATAAACTTACCCAAATGCGCTCTTGCATATTTAAGGCATTCAAAGTAATAATATTTCACAGCATTAATACAGTTATGTACTAGACTGGACAATGGTAAGCAGAGCCAGTACTTATATCAACAATGGCCTTATCTGTGTGAAGTTTGTATGTTCTCCCTGTGTTTGCGTGGGTTTCCTCCCACACTCCAAAAAACATACTGTTAGGTTAATTGGCTGCTATCAAAATTGACCCTAGTCTCTCCCTCTCTGTCTGTGTGTGAGTGTGTGTCTATATTAGGGAATTTAGACTGTAAGCTCCAATAGGGTAGGGACTGATGTGAATGGGTTCTCTGTACAGCGCTGCGCTATTAGTGACACTATATAAATAAATGATAATGAGGATGATGATGATATGTGTTTACTATGCCTATACACATAGCCAGCTTTCACACTTGATTGGCAGATTAATGCATCATTATTGCTAAGTTTGATAACAGTTGTCTAATACAGTGACACTGGTAGAGAAAACCACTATAGACATTCATATAAGCAGCTCTCATCATCATCATTTATGGCATAAGACTTCTTTAATTATACTAAGTTTTTGAGCAGGTCTGCATTATACTTAATTATATAAGGGAGATGTACTTTTAGTAAAAAGTAGCTCTCCAATTTCAAAAGTACATCAACGTAGTATTAATACTTAGATTTAAAGATTTTCTGGGATAAATGAAATACATTCCCAGCAGCCATCTCCCTTTGCCTCTATCTTATTGCATATTTTGTCCTAATGTGCTTTCATATTTACATGTCACCATGTTTCCATTGGCTAGTACCTTAAAGTCAGATGTCTGTCAAGCAAACTGACCAGTGACAGAATTGCTTTGTGAGGTTTACATCTTTATGACATCAAATGCTTCACATGAAAAATGCAGTTCATTGTCAAAAATCAGCTATATTAGGAGAGTGAGAATTGTGTTTTAGCATCAATTACACACTAAATATGCTGTCATTGTGTATGTTTAATGGATGTCTTTCAGTTTTAAAGATAGACAGACGGATAGATAGATAGAAAGATAGAAAGATAGATAGATAGAAAGATAGATAGATAGATAGACAGACAGACAGACTGATTTCAACTGGAAGCAGTGCTTACATATTGCTTAATTTTTGGTGGTTATTAAATAGTATGGGTAGGCAAGAAAAGTGCATATATCTTTTATTAGCATAAACTTACCCAAATGCGCTCTTGCATATTTAAGGCATTCAAAGTAATAATATTTCACAGCATTAATACAGTTATGTACTAGACTGGACAATGGTAAGCAGAGCCAGTACTTATATCAACAATGGCCTTATCTGTGTGAAGTTTGTATGTTCTCCCTGTGTTTGCGTGGGTTTCCTCCCACACTCCAAAAAACATACTGTTAGGTTAATTGGCTGCTATCAAAATTGACCCTAGTCTCTCCCTCTCTGTCTGTGTGTGAGTGTGTGTCTATATTAGGGAATTTAGACTGTAAGCTCCAATAGGGTAGGGACTGATGTGAATGGGTTCTCTGTACAGCGCTGCGCTATTAGTGACACTATATAAATAAATGATAATGAGGATGATGATGATATGTGTTTACTATGCCTATACACATAGCCAGCTTTCACACTTGATTGGCAGATTAATGCATCATTATTGCTAAGTTTGATAACAGTTGTCTAATACAGTGACACTGGTAGAGAAAACCACTATAGACATTCACATAAGCAGCTCTCATCATCATCATTTATGGCATAAGACTTCTTTAATTATACTAAGTTTTTGAGCAGGTCTGCATTATACTTAATTATATAAGGGAGATGTACTTTTAGTAAAAAGTAGCTCTCCAATTTCAAAAGTACATCAACGTAGTATTAATACTTAGATTTAAAGATTTTCTGGGATAAATGAAATACATTCCCAGCAGCCATCTCCCTTTGCCTCTATCTTATTGCATATTTTGTCCTAATGTGCTTTCATATTTACATGTCACCATGTTTCCATTGGCTAGTACCTTAAAGTCAGATGTCTGTCAAGCAAACTGACCAGTGACAGAATTGCTTTGTGAGGTTTACATCTTTATGACATCAAATGCTTCACATGAAAAATGCAGTTCATTGTCAAAAATCAGCTATATTAGGAGAGTGAGAATTGTGTTTTAGCATCAATTACACACTAAATATGCTGTCATTGTGTATGTTTAATGGATGTCTTTCAGTTTTAAAGATAGACAGACGGATAGATAGATAGAAAGATAGATAGATAGATAGATAGACAGACAGACAGACTGATTTCAACTGGAAGCAGTGCTTACATATTGCTTAATTTTTGGTGGTTATTAAATAGTATGGGTAGGCAAGAAAAGTGCATATATCTTTTATTAGCATAAACTTACCCAAATGCGCTCTTGCATATTTAAGGCATTCAAAGTAATAATATTTCACAGCATTAATACAGTTATGTACTAGACTGGACAATGGTAAGCAGAGCCAGTACTTATATCAACAATGGCCTTATCTGTGTGAAGTTTGTATGTTCTCCCTGTGTTTGCGTGGGTTTCCTCCGGGTGCTGTGGTTTCCTCCCACACTCCAAAAAACATACTGTTAGGTTAATTGGCTGCTATCAAAATTGACCCTAGTCTCTCCCTCTCTGTCTGTGTGTGAGTGTGTGTCTATATTAGGGAATTTAGACTGTAAGCTCCAATAGGGTAGGGACTGATGTGAATGGGTTCTCTGTACAGCGCTGCGCTATTAGTGACACTATATAAATAAATGATAATGAGGATGATGATGATATGTGTTTACTATGCCTATACACATAGCCAGCTTTCACACTTGATTGGCAGATTAATGCATCATTATTGCTAAGTTTGATAACAGTTGTCTAATACAATGACACTGGTAGAGAAAACCACTATAGACATTCACATAAGCAGCTCTCATCATCATCATTTATTGCATAAGACTTCTTTAATTATACTAAGTTTTTGAGCAGGTCTGCATTATACTTAATTATATAAGGGAGATGTACTTTTAGTAAAAAGTAGCTCTCCAATTTCAAAAGTACATCAACGTAGTATTAATACTTAGATTTAAAGATTTTCTGGGATAAATGAAATACATTCCCAGCAGCCATCTCCCTTTGCCTCTATCTTATTGCATATTTTGTCCTAATGTGCTTTCATATTTACATGTCACCATGTTTCCATTGGCTAGTACCTTAAAGTCAGATGTCTGTCAAGCAAACTGACCAGTGACAGAATTGCTTTGTGAGGTTTACATCTTTATGACATCAAATGCTTCACATGAAAAATGCAGTTCATTGTCAAAAATCAGCTATATTAGGAGAGTGAGAATTGTGTTTTAGCATCAATTACACACTAAATATGCTGTCATTGTGTATGTTTAATGGATGTCTTTCAGTTTTAAAGATAGACAGACCGATAGATAGATAGATAGATAGAAAGATAGAAAGATAGATAGATAGAAAGATAGATAGATAGATAGACAGACTGATTTCAACTGGAAGCAGTGCTTACATATTGCTTAATTTTTGGTGGTTATTAAATAGTATGGGTAGGCAAGAAAAGTGCATATATCTTTTATTAGCATAAACTTACCCAAATGCGCTCTTGCATATTTAAGGCATTCAAAGTAATAATATTTCACAGCATTAATACAGTTATGTACTAGACTGGACAATGGTAAGCAGAGCCAGTACTTATATCAACAATGGCCTTATCTGTGTGAAGTTTGTATGTTCTCCCTGTGTTTGCGTGGGTTTCCTCCCACACTCCAAAAAACATACTGTTAGGTTAATTGGCTGCTATCAAAATTGACCCTAGTCTCTCCCTCTCTGTCTGTGTGTGAGTGTGTGTCTATATTAGGGAATTTAGACTGTAAGCTCCAATAGGGTAGGGACTGATGTGAATGGGTTCTCTGTACAGCGCTGCGCTATTAGTGACACTATATAAATAAATGATAATGAGGATGATGATGATATGTGTTTACTATGCCTATACACATAGCCAGCTTTCACACTTGATTGGCAGATTAATGCATCATTATTGCTAAGTTTGATAACAGTTGTCTAATACAGTGACACTGGTAGAGAAAACCACTATAGACATTCACATAAGCAGCTCTCATCATCATCATTTATGGCATAAGACTTCTTTAATTATACTAAGTTTTTGAGCAGGTCTGCATTATACTTAATTATATAAGGGAGATGTACTTTTAGTAAAAAGTAGCTCTCCAATTTCAAAAGTACATCAACGTAGTATTAATACTTAGATTTAAAGATTTTCTGGGATAAATGAAATACATTCCCAGCAGCCATCTCCCTTTGCCTCTATCTTATTGCATATTTTGTCCTAATGTGCTTTCATATTTACATGTCACCATGTTTCCATTGGCTAGTACCTTAAAGTCAGATGTCTGTCAAGCAAACTGACCAGTGACAGAATTGCTTTGTGAGGTTTACATCTTTATGACATCAAATGCTTCACATGAAAAATGCAGTTCATTGTCAAAAATCAGCTATATTAGGAGAGTGAGAATTGTGTTTTAGCATCAATTACACACTAAATATGCTGTCATTGTGTATGTTTAATGGATGTCTTTCAGTTTTAAAGATAGACAGACGGATAGATAGATAGAAAGATAGATAGATAGAAAGATAGATAGATAGATAGACAGACAGACAGACAGACTGATTTCAACTGGAAGCAGTGCTTACATATTGCTTAATTTTTGGTGGTTATTAAATAGTATGGGTAGGCAAGAAAAGTGCATATATCTTTTATTAGCATAAACTTACCCAAATGCGCTCTTGCATATTTAAGGCATTCAAAGTAATAATATTTCACAGCATTAATACAGTTATGTACTAGACTGGACAATGGTAAGCAGAGCCAGTACTTATATCAACAATGGCCTTATCTGTGTGAAGTTTGTATGTTCTCCCTGTGTTTGCGTGGGTTTCCTCCCACACTCCAAAAAACATACTGTTAGGTTAATTGGCTGCTATCAAAATTGACCCTAGTCTCTCCCTCTCTGTCTGTGTGTGAGTGTGTGTCTATATTAGGGAATTTAGACTGTAAGCTCCAATAGGGTAGGGACTGATGTGAATGGGTTCTCTGTACAGCGCTGCGCTATTAGTGACACTATATAAATAAATGATAATGAGGATGATGATGATATGTGTTTACTATGCCTATACACATAGCCAGCTTTCACACTTGATTGGCAGATTAATGCATCATTATTGCTAAGTTTGATAACAGTTGTCTAATACAGTGACACTGGTAGAGAAAACCACTATAGACATTCACATAAGCAGCTCTCATCATCATCATTTATGGCATAAGACTTCTTTAATTATACTAAGTTTTTGAGCAGGTCTGCATTATACTTAATTATATAAGGGAGATGTACTTTTAGTAAAAAGTAGCTCTCCAATTTCAAAAGTACATCAACGTAGTATTAATACTTAGATTTAAAGATTTTCTGGGATAAATGAAATACATTCCCAGCAGCCATCTCCCTTTGCCTCTATCTTATTGCATATTTTGTCCTAATGTGCTTTCATATTTACATGTCACCATGTTTCCATTGGCTAGTACCTTAAAGTCAGATGTCTGTCAAGCAAACTGACCAGTGACAGAATTGCTTTGTGAGGTTTACATCTTTATGACATCAAATGCTTCACATGAAAAATGCAGTTCATTGTCAAAAATCAGCTATATTAGGAGAGTGAGAATTGTGTTTTAGCATCAATTACACACTAAATATGCTGTCATTGTGTATGTTTAATGGATGTCTTTCAGTTTTAAAGATAGACAGACGGATAGATAGATAGAAAGATAGAAAGATAGATAGATAGAAAGATAGAAAGATAGATAGATAGATAGATAGATAGACAGACAGACAGACTGATTTCAACTGGAAGCAGTGCTTACATATTGCTTAATTTTTGGTGGTTATTAAATAGTATGGGTAGGCAAGAAAAGTGCATATATCTTTTATTAGCATAAACTTACCCAAATGCGCTCTTGCATATTTAAGGCATTCAAAGTAATAATATTTCACAGCATTAATACAGTTATGTACTAGACTGGACAATGGTAAGCAGAGCCAGTACTTATATCAACAATGGCCTTATCTGTGTGAAGTTTGTATGTTCTCCCTGTGTTTGCGTGGGTTTCCTCCGGGTGCTGTGGTTTCCTCCCACACTCCAAAAAACATACTGTTAGGTTAATTGGCTGCTATCAAAATTGACCCTAGTCTCTCCCTCTCTGTCTGTGTGTGAGTGTGTGTCTATATTAGGGAATTTAGACTGTAAGCTCCAATAGGGTAGGGACTGATGTGAATGGGTTCTCTGTACAGCGCTGCGCTATTAGTGACACTATATAAATAAATGATAATGAGGATGATGATGATATGTGTTTACTATGCCTATACACATAGCCAGCTTTCACACTTGATTGGCAGATTAATGCATCATTATTGCTAAGTTTGATAACAGTTGTCTAATACAGTGACACTGGTAGAGAAAACCACTATAGACATTCACATAAGCAGCTCTCATCATCATCATTTATGGCATAAGACTTCTTTAATTATACTAAGTTTTTGAGCAGGTCTGCATTATACTTAATTATATAAGGGAGATGTACTTTTAGTAAAAAGTAGCTCTCCAATTTCAAAAGTACATCAACGTAGTATTAATACTTAGATTTAAAGATTTTCTGGGATAAATGAAATACATTCCCAGCAGCCATCTCCCTTTGCCTCTATCTTATTGCATATTTTGTCCTAATGTGCTTTCATATTTACATGTCACCATGTTTCCATTGGCTAGTACCTTAAAGTCAGATGTCTGTCAAGCAAACTGACCAGTGACAGAATTGCTTTGTGAGGTTTACATCTTTATGACATCAAATGCTTCACATGAAAAATGCAGTTCATTGTCAAAAATCAGCTATATTAGGAGAGTGAGAATTGTGTTTTAGCATCAATTACACACTAAATATGCTGTCATTGTGTATGTTTAATGGATGTCTTTCAGTTTTAAAGATAGACAGACGGATAGATAGATAGAAAGATAGAAAGATAGATAGATAGAAAGATAGATAGATAGATAGATAGACAGACAGACAGACAGACTGATTTCAACTGGAAGCAGTGCTTACATATTGCTTAATTTTTGGTGGTTATTAAATAGTATGGGTAGGCAAGAAAAGTGCATATATCTTTTATTAGCATAAACTTACCCAAATGCGCTCTTGCATATTTAAGGCATTCAAAGTAATAATATTTCACAGCATTAATACAGTTATGTACTAGACTGGACAATGGTAAGCAGAGCCAGTACTTATATCAACAATGGCCTTATCTGTGTGAAGTTTGTATGTTCTCCCTGTGTTTGCGTGGGTTTCCTCCGGGTGCTGTGGTTTCCTCCCACACTCCAAAAAACATACTGTTAGGTTAATTGGCTGCTATCAAAATTGACCCTAGTCTCTCCCTCTCTGTCTGTGTGTGTGTGTGTCTATATTAGGGAATTTAGACTGTAAGCTCCAATAGGGTAGGGACTGATGTGAATGGGTTCTCTGTACAGCGCTGCGCTATTAGTGACACTATATAAATAAATGATAATGAGGATGATGATGATGATATGTGTTTACTATGCCTATACACATAGCCAGCTTTCACACTTGATTGGCAGATTAATGCATCATTATTGCTAAGTTTGATAACAGTTGTCTAATACAGTGACACTGGTAGAGAAAACCACTATAGACATTCACATAAGCAGCTCTCATCATCATCATTTATGGCATAAGACTTCTTTAATTATACTAAGTTTTTGAGCAGGTCTGCATTATACTTAATTATATAAGGGAGATGTACTTTTAGTAAAAAGTAGCTCTCCAATTTCAAAAGTACATCAACGTAGTATTAATACTTAGATTTAAAGATTTTCTGGGATAAATGAAATACATTCCCAGCAGCCATCTCCCTTTGCCTCTATCTTATTGCATATTTTGTCCTAATGTGCTTTCATATTTACATGTCACCATGTTTCCATTGGCTAGTACCTTAAAGTCAGATGTCTGTCAAGCAAACTGACCAGTGACAGAATTGCTTTGTGAGGTTTACATCTTTATGACATCAATTGCTTCACATGAAAAATGCAGTTCATTGTCAAAAATCAGCTATATTAGGAGAGTGAGAATTGTGTTTTAGCATCAATTACACACTAAATATGCTGTCATTGTGTATGTTTAATGGATGTCTTTCAGTTTTAAAGATAGACAGACCGATAGATAGATAGATAGATAGATAGATAGATAGATAGATAGATAGATAGATAGAAAGATAGATAGATAGATAGATAGATAGATAGACAGACAGACAGACAGACTGATTTCAACTGGAAGCAGTGCTTACATATTGCTTAATTTTTGGTGGTTATTAAATAGTATGGGTAGGCAAGAAAAGTGCATATATCTTTTATTAGCATAAACTTACCCAAATGCGCTCTTGCATATTTAAGGCATTCAAAGTAATAATATTTCACAGCATTAATACAGTTATGTACTAGACTGGACAATGGTAAGCAGAGCCAGTACTTATATCAACAATGGCCTTATCTGTGTGAAGTTTGTATGTTCTCCCTGTGTTTGCGTGGGTTTCCTCCCACACTCCAAAAAACATACTGTTAGGTTAATTGGCTGCTATCAAAATTGACCCTAGTCTCTCCCTCTCTGTCTGTGTGTGAGTGTGTGTCTATATTAGGGAATTTAGACTGTAAGCTCCAATAGGGTAGGGACTGATGTGAATGGGTTCTCTGTACAGCGCTGCGCTATTAGTGACACTATATAAATAAATGATAATGAGGATGATGATGATATGTGTTTACTATGCCTATACACATAGCCAGCTTTCACACTTGATTGGCAGATTAATGCATCATTATTGCTAAGTTTGATAACAGTTGTCTAATACAGTGACACTGGTAGAGAAAACCACTATAGACATTCACATAAGCAGCTCTCATCATCATCATTTATGGCATAAGACTTCTTTAATTATACTAAGTTTTTGAGCAGGTCTGCATTATACTTAATTATATAAGGGAGATGTACTTTTAGTAAAAAGTAGCTCTCCAATTTCAAAAGTACATCAACGTAGTATTAATACTTAGATTTAAAGATTTTCTGGGATAAATGAAATACATTCCCAGCAGCCATCTCCCTTTGCCTCTATCTTATTGCATATTTTGTCCTAATGTGCTTTCATATTTACATGTCACCATGTTTCCATTGGCTAGTACCTTAAAGTCAGATGTCTGTCAAGCAAACTGACCAGTGACAGAATTGCTTTGTGAGGTTTACATCTTTATGACATCAAATGCTTCACATGAAAAATGCAGTTCATTGTCAAAAATCAGCTATATTAGGAGAGTGAGAATTGTGTTTTAGCATCAATTACACACTAAATATGCTGTCATTGTGTATGTTTAATGGATGTCTTTCAGTTTTAAAGATAGACAGACGGATAGATAGATAGAAAGATAGAAAGATAGAAAGATAGATAGATAGAAAGATAGAAAGATAGATAGATAGATAGACAGACAGACAGACTGATTTCAACTGGAAGCAGTGCTTACATATTGCTTAATTTTTGGTGGTTATTAAATAGTATGGGTAGGCAAGAAAAGTGCATATATCTTTTATTAGCATAAACTTACCCAAATGCGCTCTTGCATATTTAAGGCATTCAAAGTAATAATATTTCACAGCATTAATACAGTTATGTACTAGACTGGACAATGGTAAGCAGAGCCAGTACTTATATCAACAATGGCCTTATCTGTGTGAAGTTTGTATGTTCTCCCTGTGTTTGCGTGGGTTTCCTCCGGGTGCTGTGGTTTCCTCCCACACTCCAAAAAACATACTGTTAGGTTAATTGGCTGCTATCAAAATTGACCCTAGTCTCTCCCTCTCTGTCTGTGTGTGAGTGTGTGTCTATATTAGGGAATTTAGACTGTAAGCTCCAATAGGGTAGGGACTGATGTGAATGGGTTCTCTGTACAGCGCTGCGCTATTAGTGACACTATATAAATAAATGATAATGAGGATGATGATGATATGTGTTTACTATGCCTATACACATAGCCAGCTTTCACACTTGATTGGCAGATTAATGCATCATTATTGCTAAGTTTGATAACAGTTGTCTAATACAGTGACACTGGTAGAGAAAACCACTATAGACATTCACATAAGCAGCTCTCATCATCATCATTTATGGCATAAGACTTCTTTAATTATACTAAGTTTTTGAGCAGGTCTGCATTATACTTAATTATATAAGGGAGATGTACTTTTAGTAAAAAGTAGCTCTCCAATTTCAAAAGTACATCAACGTAGTATTAATACTTAGATTTAAAGATTTTCTGGGATAAATGAAATACATTCCCAGCAGCCATCTCCCTTTGCCTCTATCTTATTGCATATTTTGTCCTAATGTGCTTTCATATTTACATGTCACCATGTTTCCATTGGCTAGTACCTTAAAGTCAGATGTCTGTCAAGCAAACTGACCAGTGACAGAATTGCTTTGTGAGGTTTACATCTTTATGACATCAAATGCTTCACATGAAAAATGCAGTTCATTGTCAAAAATCAGCTATATTAGGAGAGTGAGAATTGTGTTTTAGCATCAATTACACACTAAATATGCTGTCATTGTGTATGTTTAATGGATGTCTTTCAGTTTTAAAGATAGACAGACGGATAGATAGATAGAAAGATAGAAAGATAGATAGATAGAAAGATAGATAGATAGATAGATAGACAGACAGACAGACAGACTGATTTCAACTGGAAGCAGTGCTTACATATTGCTTAATTTTTGGTGGTTATTAAATAGTATGGGTAGGCAAGAAAAGTGCATATATCTTTTATTAGCATAAACTTACCCAAATGCGCTCTTGCATATTTAAGGCATTCAAAGTAATAATATTTCACAGCATTAATACAGTTATGTACTAGACTGGACAATGGTAAGCAGAGCCAGTACTTATATCAACAATGGCCTTATCTGTGTGAAGTTTGTATGTTCTCCCTGTGTTTGCGTGGGTTTCCTCCGGGTGCTGTGGTTTCCTCCCACACTCCAAAAAACATACTGTTAGGTTAATTGGCTGCTATCAAAATTGACCCTAGTCTCTCCCTCTCTGTCTGTGTGTGTGTGTGTCTATATTAGGGAATTTAGACTGTAAGCTCCTGGTAGGGACTGATGTGAATGGGTTCTCTGTACAGCGCTGCGCTATTAGTGACACTATATAAATAAATGATAATGAGGATGATGATGATGATATGTGTTTACTATGCCTATACACATAGCCAGCTTTCACACTTGATTGGCAGATTAATGCATCATTATTGCTAAGTTTGATAACAGTTGTCTAATACAATGACACTGGTAGAGAAAACCACTATAGACATTCACATAAGCAGCTCTCATCATCATCATTTATTGCATAAGACTTCTTTAATTATACTAAGTTTTTGAGCAGGTCTGCATTATACTTAATTATATAAGGGAGATGTACTTTTAGTAAAAAGTAGCTCTCCAATTTCAAAAGTACATCAACGTAGTATTAATACTTAGATTTAAAGATTTTCTGGGATAAATGAAATACATTCCCAGCAGCCATCTCCCTTTGCCTCTATCTTATTGCATATTTTGTCCTAATGTGCTTTCATATTTACATGTCACCATGTTTCCATTGGCTAGTACCTTAAAGTCAGATGTCTGTCAAGCAAACTGACCAGTGACAGAATTGCTTTGTGAGGTTTACATCTTTATGACATCAAATGCTTCACATGAAAAATGCAGTTCATTGTCAAAAATCAGCTATATTAGGAGAGTGAGAATTGTGTTTTAGCATCAATTACACACTAAATATGCTGTCATTGTGTATGTTTAATGGATGTCTTTCAGTTTTAAAGATAGACAGACCGATAGATAGATAGATAGATAGATAGATAGATAGATAGATAGATAGATAGATAGATAGAAAGATAGATAGATAGATAGATAGATAGACAGACAGACAGACAGACTGATTTCAACTGGAAGCAGTGCTTACATATTGCTTAATTTTTGGTGGTTATTAAATAGTATGGGTAGGCAAGAAAAGTGCATATATCTTTTATTAGCATAAACTTACCCAAATGCGCTCTTGCATATTTAAGGCATTCAAAGTAATAATATTTCACAGCATTAATACAGTTATGTACTAGACTGGACAATGGTAAGCAGAGCCAGTACTTATATCAACAATGGCCTTATCTGTGTGAAGTTTGTATGTTCTCCCTGTGTTTGCGTGGGTTTCCTCCCACACTCCAAAAAACATACTGTTAGGTTAATTGGCTGCTATCAAAATTGACCCTAGTCTCTCCCTCTCTGTCTGTGTGTGAGTGTGTGTCTATATTAGGGAATTTAGACTGTAAGCTCCAATAGGGTAGGGACTGATGTGAATGGGTTCTCTGTACAGCGCTGCGCTATTAGTGACACTATATAAATAAATGATAATGAGGATGATGATGATATGTGTTTACTATGCCTATACACATAGCCAGCTTTCACACTTGATTGGCAGATTAATGCATCATTATTGCTAAGTTTGATAACAGTTGTCTAATACAGTGACACTGGTAGAGAAAACCACTATAGACATTCACATAAGCAGCTCTCATCATCATCATTTATGGCATAAGACTTCTTTAATTATACTAAGTTTTTGAGCAGGTCTGCATTATACTTAATTATATAAGGGAGATGTACTTTTAGTAAAAAGTAGCTCTCCAATTTCAAAAGTACATCAACGTAGTATTAATACTTAGATTTAAAGATTTTCTGGGATAAATGAAATACATTCCCAGCAGCCATCTCCCTTTGCCTCTATCTTATTGCATATTTTGTCCTAATGTGCTTTCATATTTACATGTCACCATGTTTCCATTGGCTAGTACCTTAAAGTCAGATGTCTGTCAAGCAAACTGACCAGTGACAGAATTGCTTTGTGAGGTTTACATCTTTATGACATCAAATGCTTCACATGAAAAATGCAGTTCATTGTCAAAAATCAGCTATATTAGGAGAGTGAGAATTGTGTTTTAGCATCAATTACACACTAAATATGCTGTCATTGTGTATGTTTAATGGATGTCTTTCAGTTTTAAAGATAGACAGACGGATAGATAGATAGAAAGATAGAAAGATAGAAAGATAGATAGATAGAAAGATAGAAAGATAGATAGATAGATAGACAGACAGACAGACTGATTTCAACTGGAAGCAGTGCTTACATATTGCTTAATTTTTGGTGGTTATTAATAGTATGGGTAGGCAAGAAAAGTGCATATATCTTTTATTAGCATAAACTTACCCAAATGCGCTCTTGCATATTTAAGGCATTCAAAGTAATAATATTTCACAGCATTAATACAGTTATGTACTAGACTGGACAATGGTAAGCAGAGCCAGTACTTATATCAACAATGGCCTTATCTGTGTGAAGTTTGTATGTTCTCCCTGTGTTTGCGTGGGTTTCCTCCGGGTGCTGTGGTTTCCTCCCACACTCCAAAAAACATACTGTTAGGTTAATTGGCTGCTATCAAAATTGACCCTAGTCTCTCCCTCTCTGTCTGTGTGTGAGTGTGTGTCTATATTAGGGAATTTAGACTGTAAGCTCCAATAGGGTAGGGACTGATGTGAATGGGTTCTCTGTACAGCGCTGCGCTATTAGTGACACTATATAAATAAATGATAATGAGGATGATGATGATATGTGTTTACTATGCCTATACACATAGCCAGCTTTCACACTTGATTGGCAGATTAATGCATCATTATTGCTAAGTTTGATAACAGTTGTCTAATACAATGACACTGGTAGAGAAAACCACTATAGACATTCACATAAGCAGCTCTCATCATCATCATTTATTGCATAAGACTTCTTTAATTATACTAAGTTTTTGAGCAGGTCTGCATTATACTTAATTATATAAGGGAGATGTACTTTTAGTAAAAAGTAGCTCTCCAATTTCAAAAGTACATCAACGTAGTATTAATACTTAGATTTAAAGATTTTCTGGGATAAATGAAATACATTCCCAGCAGCCATCTCCCTTTGCCTCTATCTTATTGCATATTTTGTCCTAATGTGCTTTCATATTTACATGTCACCATGTTTCCATTGGCTAGTACCTTAAAGTCAGATGTCTGTCAAGCAAACTGACCAGTGACAGAATTGCTTTGTGAGGTTTACATCTTTATGACATCAAATGCTTCACATGAAAAATGCAGTTCATTGTCAAAAATCAGCTATATTAGGAGAGTGAGAATTGTGTTTTAGCATCAATTACACACTAAATATGCTGTCATTGTGTATGTTTAATGGATGTCTTTCAGTTTTAAAGATAGACAGACCGATAGATAGATAGATAGATAGAAAGATAGAAAGATAGATAGATAGAAAGATAGATAGATAGATAGACAGACTGATTTCAACTGGAAGCAGTGCTTACATATTGCTTAATTTTTGGTGGTTATTAAATAGTATGGGTAGGCAAGAAAAGTGCATATATCTTTTATTAGCATAAACTTACCCAAATGCGCTCTTGCATATTTAAGGCATTCAAAGTAATAATATTTCACAGCATTAATACAGTTATGTACTAGACTGGACAATGGTAAGCAGAGCCAGTACTTATATCAACAATGGCCTTATCTGTGTGAAGTTTGTATGTTCTCCCTGTGTTTGCGTGGGTTTCC